>NC_134407.1:139675326-139975326 GCF_038048845.1 Mixophyes fleayi
TCTTACCTTCAAAATGGCGGCAAATTACCCTTAATCTCTGTAATAAGTTACATTTAATCAAAGAAAGAGACCCATATCAGTAAGCATATTAAACAAGTGTTACAAGCTACAAAATTACAAATCTGTCAATAAAGCAGGAAGGAGCTGGGTGCCAAAGATGAAGGCTTGGAGGGCTGCATGAGGCCCAATGGCGGCCTGTTGCTCAAAGCAAATGTCTGCTTGCTATAAGTGACTACACTGTTCTGGCACAATTAGAAGGTGTCACTCTAATATGTCACATATTCCCTTCTGCCATAAAGGTAGACGAGAGCTTAGATCTTTGTTTAAAGTGAAACCATAATTTTTGTGTTTTTTTTTTTTTTGTTTGTTTTTATAATGTTTTTGGCTTTATCTTAAAAACTGGGGGTAGCTTAATGTTCATTATAATTGTGTTTGTTTTTTTTACTTCTGCTTAACTTTAGGGTTTACAAGCTTGTTTGTAACGAGATGGCAAGTTCCCGAAATATTCACATATCCATTTGTAACTGACCGCTGTGTGATAACCAAGTTAAATTTAAGCTTGAGTATTTTTATTTCAGTGGAGCTGTGATGCGGCTGTTCTCACACGTCTAGCAGTTGGACGCACTCTCAGTATTAACCAGCTGGTGGATATGGAGTGGAAGTTCGGAGGTGAGTGTCAATGGCAGATCTACTAGGACCATTCTCTTTGTACAAGTGTAATGATCGTCATTTTTCGTTGTAGTTACAGCAGCGAGCAGTGAACTGGAAAAAGCTGGAAGTATTTTTCTACAGGTATATCTTATACGTGTCAAATGTGAATAGGTCATTGCATTAAAAAGTTGTGTATTGGGTACACAACATAATAAAATATTTTTTATAACAATAAAAAATACTAATAGTAAAATAACCATGCAAAGCAACAAGACCTGTTGTGGATTTAATTATCAACAATATGTAAAGTATCTGTACTGAGCCTAGCGGTATAATGTTGGGCTATGTGGCACCAAAATAAGTGTGGTGTAGCCCTTCTAAAGAGCATCTGTTCTATACACACGGGGAAAGCAGCCGTTTAATGAGTTAAATGTGTACTCGTGACAATGCATTGATCGCTAATGATATCTCGGAGGAACATTATGACCATGATTCCTGATATCACTGATTGTTGATGAATTCATAGGCTGCGTTCTCATAAATATTGATGTAGCCAACACACCATCTACACTGTATTGTATGCAATATCTGTTCTTTAAAGTTGTCTGTACTTGGCTTTGTATTTGGTTGTTTTTGATGTGATAGAAAATATCTTTTGCATGTTATCTCTCAGCTGAAGATGGTTATTAAAAGAGGCCACCATCTGGAGCCAGTCTATGTAGGTGAGTTTGAGATGAGTGCAGACTTGTATATTAGTAAAATGTGTGCAAAAATAAAATGTATTCAAGAAAAAATCATAATGCTTGAGATTTCACAGTATGGTTGGTTGGCAACCTGCTGTCGGATGTCATATGTTGCTACAATATAGAGTGAGGTCGTGCTGTGTCAGAGTAGGACTATAGAAAGTGAGGTCACGCCCACTGTGCCACAGCAGGACTATAAAAAGTAAGTTCACGTCTGCCTTGGCAGAGTAGTACTACAGAAAGTGAGCTTGCGCCTGCCTTGGCAGAGTAGTACTATAGAAAGTGAGCTTACGCCTGCCTTGGCAGAGTAGTACTATAGAAAGCGGTACACTGTATTTAGTGTGATGAATTGGTGGTTGACTGAATGTTTCTCCATAGAACTGACCCTGCCCCAGTTCTACAGTTTCCTGCATGAGATGGAACGTGCCAAGAGCAGCCTGGAATGCTTCACGTGATGAGTCACCGCCACCGGTGTGGGGGGGGGGGGGGGCGGGGGGACTGTGTGTTTCTAAATTTTATCCATCTAGATCATCTTAGAATTTGAATATCATTGGTACAGGATGAGATCTTCCTGTACACTGACACTTGTCTGGTTAATGGTTGTTTATGGATAATTCATGTCATTCTAATCTGCAGACACAATTACATTGTACCCCAAATAAAATATTTTGTATATCTTGTGTGTTACACAACTCTGCTGTTCAATATTTATTAGAATTTAACAATATTCCCTTACTTCATAGGTTCACACCTTAAACTATAATGAAACATGACACAAATATTTTAATTTATAGCATATGATGTAGCTTATACGTCTCCCTATGCTGAAACATTAGTTGCTCAGTGACTGCTGATATATCTCTGTATGTGACACATCTGAAGTTACTGACTCAGCATTGTAGTGTGTATGTATGTGGATATGGAGATATATATAGATATATATATATATATATATATATATATATTAAATATAGAGACGGTGCGCACAAAAGTTAAAAGTTCAGTATTTGGTAGTGTAAATTCTTAATCGTTGTATAAGTCCACGATACTTTGAACACCAGCAGACCGTACTCTGCGCGTCATTCCCTTCAAACACCCGATCTCCACGGGGAAACAGCAACACACCTATAACATCAAAAAGACAGGGGCGCTTCCATGGTGTAAAATCCAAGTAAAATGTTTATTCCCAAAACATAAAACAGGTACGTGTAATTTTTATGTTTTGGGAATAAACATTTTACTTGGATTTTACACCATGGAAGCGCCCCTGTCTTTTTGATGTTATAGATATATATATATATGTATGTATGTATGTATGTATGTTAACCCGTGCATGATACTCATGCATTCTAGTCAAATCAAGCTACTTAAGGTGTTAAAAAAGGTTCTTGTCATGCATTTGGGGCTAGGCCAGGCCTCCTCAGGGGAAGAGCGTTACTTCCCGATGTAAGCGCCCTTTTTTAACGTGGTTTTGTCCACATGTCACCACCTCATCATTCTTCTCCATGACCTCATCCTTCATTTTCATCGCCACATCTATCCAGATGTCTATCCAGACACAGGGATCTCTCTCAGCGGTCCTGAGTATCACACTCCTCCCACTCTGTCACCCCTGGCAACCACCAACCACTCCCCACTGTCACCCCCGGCAACCACTCCCAACTGTCACTTCTCCTTCAAGAAATATATATATATTTTTTTTAAATCTTTATAAACACTTTTAACAATTAACAAATTAAATTAACAAATTAAAAACATCTTAGTATACAAAATATCAGCCCTTTCTGAATTTTTTTTTCCACACACACTAAGAATTTAGTATGTCAGTGTATAACTCCGCCCAGCAGGTGGCGCTGCAGCTTGGTTTTATTTTTTCCACACACAGACAGACTAACACACGCCACTAAGCATTTATATTATAGATATATATATATATATATATATATATATATATATATATATATATATATATATATATATTTATAATATATTAGGGTGATTCCATCTCCAATGGCCAATTTTGTTTTGTCATACTTAATCATTCATACCCATCGTTCAGTTCCACTTGGTATACTGACATTGAATCATAAATATTTTTTTATTCAGTGTATATTTTTAACTAGCACAATATGGTCAAAGTTTGATGTTATACGATTTTACACATTATCAGACTTAGTGACTTTGCCAATACACAATTTATGTTAAGAATATGCATTATAAATATTTATATTAATGCTGTATAATTGCAGGAACAAATAGAAGTGAACATTAATAACCTAATGCACTGCAGTCATGTCAGTGAGTAATAATATGAGAGATATTTATTGTTATTACCGTGTAATAAAGCTGCTCTCAGTTCTGAAACTTCAGGATGGAACCACAAAAACTATAGCTAAGGCAATGGTGGAAACCATAGATGAGTAGGGATTGCGGGAAAACATCCAGGGGCTATGTTTTGATACCAGAGCATCTAACACTCTAGTGAAAGGTGGAGTATCTGTGCTGCTGGAGTCTGAGATTGGCCGACCACTACTAAATTTGGTTTGTCGACATCACATTTCTGAAATAATGCTGGAAAAGGTCTTCAGTATCCATGATGTTTCTAAATCTCCAAACATGGAGCTTTACGTCCGCTTTCGAGACTTTTGGCCTAGAATCGATCAAGCTTCATTCAGCACAGCAATTGAAGATGAAAAGACATCAGCTGTGGTTGCTCCCTGGAAAGATGACATCATTAAGTTTGCAGTTGCTCATTTGGAGAAATTCCAACCGAGAGATGATTACCATGAGCTATTGGAACTCGCCATAATATCCTTGGGAGGCATTCCTCCACATGGAGTACATTTCGTATTTCCTGGAGCTATCCATCAGGCTCGCAGGATGGCCCGGGCCATTTACTCCATCAAGATGTGGCTGTTCCACAACCAGTACAATCCAACAGCAGCCAGGGTTCAGCGAGTCACGGAAGACTCGCGGGATATCGTAGTGTGGCAAAGTTTGGCATCATCTGCAGGAAGTTGTCTGTTCATTATTGCCATTTATGTGAGATACTGGTTCCAGAGCTCATCACCAACTGTAGCTCCAAGGAATGACCTTGCCTTGTTACATGCACTGTCTGTGTATCCAAACAAAGAAGTTGCAACGGTAGCCAAAAAGGCATTTAACAACCAACAATGGTATCTTTCAGAAATACTGGTCAGTTTGTTTCTTTAATGATGAAGTGTCAACAGAAAAAAGAAACAACTTATGGCTGCTGCTATCAAACACACAAATGGATCTGACAATCCTCTGAAACGTATTCCACCAGTTCTTCAGCCAGCAACAAATGGTTTACATAACTTCGTCACAAGATCAACGCTGAGTTTGATCAAAATTCTTGGTCTGACTGAGGAATTCTTGGAGTATGACCCGGCGGAATGCAAAACCTTGAATCATACCAAAACAATCAGAAGATTGCAGACTCGGTGAAGGTAGTAAAGGATCTTGCTGAGAGAGGTGTGGCGCTAATCCAAGAATTCAATGCTTCGATAACACGAAGCGAAGAACAGAAGCAGTACCTTTTGCAAGTTGTGGAGGAGCATTGCAGTAAGTTCTGCACGCCAACAAATACTGTTGCCATTAAGAGATCATTATTAAAGTGACTAACGTAAACTTGGTGATTGTTTAAAATATTTAAAGAAAAAAACATTAATATTTAATAAATTGGTTCAGATGAAGCAGCCAAATCAAGCAAGTTGAAAACAAGTTATTCACTATTATCAGCATTCTTAGACTTGTAGTGGAAATTTAGAGGTGCCAGTACAGAAAATGTAAGTGAATGGAATTTGATGGTTTTGCAATGAAGGCAGTAGGACAAGTGATGGTATTGCATACCAGCCCCGTTCCACCACTACAGAAAGTATAATGGGCATAGTTAAAAACACTCCCCCCACAATCAAACGATCTGTTTTATTTGTTTTGCATTAATGCAAACTGAGAAATATGTTTTCAGCCGCAGAGGGACGTATACTTTTATGATTGACTGCCTCATATTGTGCTGCTACACAACCCAGACGGGCAATAAGGAAGGAGAGACAAAAGGTGAGAAAAAAAAAGTTTTTGTCTTGCAACAGCCTGGATCCTGTTATAGACCAGAGGTACATCAATAGGAGTACAGACAAGGATGCTCATAATTCACAGAGAAATCACTTAATTCCTCTTTAAGTCAAAACAAAATGTTGTGATATTGTTTATCTTGTCCTTACTAGTCTAGTATACACTTAACATATTTGGTTCGGTGAAACAAACAACAGTGTCACTATGGCATAATTTCCTGCTTGGCATCTTTCCAGTAAAAGTAAACAAACTTGCACACAGCAACCTATGCATTTAGGAAAACATGTTTTTTTTATATTTTTATTCTTAGCTGGCGTCACAACACAGGGACCACAGGTAGAATGCCTTATTATTGTTTAAATGTGACGGGGCAGATCTTTTGGGCGTATTTTTAACAGCTACACCTTATTTAATGGGAATATTGTACCTCCAACTGCACGGACGAAACATCATCTTCTGCGACCCCAGAATAGACCTAAATCAGATACAGCAACCTGAAAAACATAACTGGTGTTGCTGGCTTGACAGGATTTACTAGAGGGGAATTTCAATGATAATAAGAGTTTATACTGCAGCCGATCTTACCATGCAATGAACATAACTAACTGTATATGAGTAATTTTTAAATGGCACTTACCTTTTGGCATCAGCCAGTGTTAACAATAATTATGTCTCTTATGTTCTCTCAGAGCTGCTATGTTTGAGGGTAAATGTGGAAGCCAGGTCCCTGTATTTGTGTCGGGTCGGGGGGGGGGGGGCTCTCTGTAGAATAAGACGAGCTGGGAGAAGGAATTCTGTAGCAGTATTACTATTATCCTGCACCTGTCCCACTTTGATTAATGTTCAGCTCTCATCTGACTCTGGGAATCAAACCTGCAAAGTGACTGCCTGTACTTACTCTGCATTATTGCACTGATGTCATCACAGCAACTACTTTTCTACTTGACACTTGTAAAGTAGGTAGAGCAGGCCATCTTCTGCACTGCGTTTTTGAATAAATACATAGATGTGACTGTATTTTACAGGCAGCAGTACAAGAGGAAGACTGGGTGAATTGAGGGTAATAAATCTATCTTCTATTCACTTACAAGACCTGGAAGGAGTTTCAATGGCTCTGCTCTCTGGAGGGGATAGGGCTCAGTCCAGAACAGGATAAGTAACAAATACATAAATAGTAATAAATATGTATTTAAAAGTTTTTACAAGTTTTACATTTGCTGTCTTAAGGACTATTTCAAACCATCTTAAACAGACTAGAATAGAATGTCTGTCACCATATAAAGTAGCGTATGTTTGGTGGTTTCCATCTTTACCTACAGTTTTAGGCCCATAAAATGCATTCTAAAATTTGCTGCTTTTATACATGTATTAGGACTATATTCTCTATACTTTTATACACTTCCAGTTCGTTATTCTCTTGCTTCCTTTGTATGGCAACATCAATCTGGGGCAGCACGTTGGCTAAGTGGTTAGCACTTCTGCCTCGCAGCGCTGGGGTCATGAGTTCAATTTCCGACCATGGCCTTATCTGTGTGGAGTTTTGTATGTTCTCCCTGTGTTTGTGTGGGTTTCCTCTGGGTGCTCCGGTTTCCTCCCACACGCCAAAAACATACTAGTAGGTTAATTGGCTGCTATCAAAATTGACCCTAGTCTCTCTATCTCTGTCTGTCTTTCTGTGTGTGTATGCTAGGGAATTTAGGCTGTAAGCTCCAATGGGGCAGGGACTGATGTGAATGAGTTCTCTGTACAGAGCTGCGGAATAAGTGGCGCTATATAAATAAATGGTGATGATGATGATGATCAATCTGTGCTATCTGTTCTTTTTGCCCATGTATATCAACATCCAGCAAGTGCTTACATGTTTAGCAATATAGTATTTGGTAATTACAACAAGCAAATAAAGGCATTCAAGCATAAAGCAAAAAAAATAGATCCATTGTTACAAGTTTAACTCCCTGGGCTCCAACTTGCTAAAATAGTCCTAAAGTTACTAATTATTTCTTGGGTGGGGTGTAGGGGTGGCGTGTGTCTCATTTCTGATAAAACATAGCTCTGACCAATTTTATGGGGCTCACTTATAAGCATTGTTCCTACTTGCATAAAAATGAATTGCGTACATCATGGCTAAGAGAATAATATTGGGGTTCGAGGAGTGCTCAATATCTCTGGCATGGGGAATGCAAGATTCTTAACTGACCCACTATTATGAACCCACTGACTGTTACTATCTTGGAACTGTTAAATGTGTCATGTATGGGAACCCAAAGAAAAAAATGATTGGTTTGGAAAGTTTCAATTGCTGGTGATGGGGCATGTGGACATCTCGCGCCTCTCCGCTCATTTTCCCTCGTGCTCTGTAGTGTTTCTAAAAGCCATACTGCAGTTTAATCAGGACTTGTTTTTTTTTTCTTTCTTACTTTATTCACAGACCACCATTTTACAACATTTGACAAAGGTAGGCAAAATGTCAAGAACACAAGTGTCTCTTAAATTATTAAACATATAATGTAATAAATGCAAACAAAATTTGACAAAATATAAATACATTGTCAGCCTAGAAAGTTGAAAGTAAGGTGCGCAGATACATTTTTTAATAATAAAATAGAGAACAAGAAAGAGGAACTAAGAAATGGGGACATTAGCACAGTTAGTGGGCTGTAATGAGAATTCTGCGTAACCATTCTCATCCATTTGTTGTCTGCCCATATGGCACATCCTGTATGGACAAAATAGTTGCAAAAGAAAAAGGAATGGAAACACATAAGGAACTTTCTTGTCACAGAGACTTAGATGGATACAAGAGAAAAGGATATAATTGTGTCCCCAATGTGAACTCACATGGCCTCCAGTGTGGAAAGTCTGGTACTCTTACTTCACAAACTAGTGTGTTTTACAAGAAGCTGAAACAGAAATGTTCACTCTGCCTGATGTATGGTAATGAGCACCTTGGTTGATGACGTTGATGGAGAAGCAGCATTATTTTCCTTGTTCCTTCCTGTTAAAGTGCATTGATCCAGATGTTTTTCAACCTGGACAGTAGTCCACCTGGGATAAGTGCAGATTCACTCTGGTGCATCTTTATATGTTGACCCAATCTGTTTCAGTGTAGTAGCGTGGCTGGTCTGGTTCCTTTCCCTGTGATCCGTAAACCTGTGCATGAAAATAAATTGCATATCGGATAAAAAATTAGTTGATCAATTGCAATTCAAGAGCAAAGGTACGGGAGGTGATGATGGTAGTCTCTCTACCCATAATTATCTTGTACGGCCCAGTTCTCCTATTTGGTTTTGATCTGATACTCATTAGGGCAATATATATGATATCTGGTCATTGTAATTCTGTTTCAGCATATATTTTGAATATTTTGTTTTTTCAAAAGAATCTGAAAAACAAAATGAGCCTTAGTTGGTAGCCTTAAAATGATAAACCATGACTTTGTTGTTTCCTGTTGTAAATCAGTTAGATGTGTGCATGAGTAACATGACTGAAGTACCGTGAATATTACATGGTGTAGTGTAGCTAATGTGAAAGGGGCTTAGAATGTATCTAGTAATAAACCATAATAGTTTAATGAGATTTAGGTGTGATATATGAAGGTTTGTGATAATAAGCAGTGTTTGGGTGCAATATAGACAATAATAGTTCAAAAGGCTCCTAGGCGCAATAATATGGACACAGAATGTCCACTTGTATATGTGAAGAATAAAAAGCAGTTTATTATAATAAACATACAACCTTATTTCAGAAAGAAATGTGGTCTGGACCATCAAGTTATAAATGCAATGATTATTGGAATTCAAAGATGAACACATTAAACATTCTATGGAACTGTATTGATGAGCACACACATAAATACTAGCTAGTAATAACTTGTCATCTACAAGCCATTCTAGTGATCAACAAATACATATTGCAATGCTTAATAGATAAAAGTTTGCACAAAAGAACAATAGTCCCAACAGTGCAAAAGTCCGTAAAAATACCGGATCACAGTAGTAAGAGAAATAACTATCCCAATGTTCCAAATTGGAAAGTCCTGGACCTAATTAGCTCTACATGAAGAGCTTGCAAATATCGGCAATCACAATAAAGACCAAGGCTGAATAGTCCGGGAAGAAAAGCATCAGGTGGCAGAAGCAGCAGCAATAATCCTGAGATTAAATTGTAGAATGATGTAATTCGGAGGAATACAATCCAACCTGATAATCTGGTCCTCTGTTAAATCCTTACCTTAGTCTGTTCAGTTTCGCATCTCTGATTGCATGCAATACTCTAAAACACTCGTCAGCTGGCCTTACCTTCTCACCGGTCTTTGTCGTGTCATTCCTGGTCTTGGAGCGCACGTTGGAAAACAGGCTTGGCAACGAACAGTGTACCGCTGTGTACTACTCACAATACAGTCTGATAGATGTCAAAGGTGTAAATGGTTCAGAAGTAGGATCCTATGTGTTTTGCCCTTATGGGCTTCCTCAGGGATTAATAAAAGCAAAGTCAGATTGAGATGGTACTTGTTCCTTATTATAAATGTTTCCAATTTGCATATCTGCTCAATGATTGGCTCTAGTCTTTGAATGGCAGTCTTAGGAACTGAATGAAGGTCTCTAATTGGTTCCAGTTAAGGGTGATGTAGAAAAAGTCCACAAGTGACAAAAGTGACAGGTACAGCAATTCCATAAAACTATAGCACTTATAAAAACAGAAATAAACATATGTTAACCAACCGGCAAAAGTACATATATAATCATTTTGGTTTATTTTTAGCAATAAATATATTCAGTCAAAAGCATAATCTAAGGCTGGGTGGAGTATATAGATGTCACAAAATTCTGTGTTATAAAAAGGTATTCAATTCAAAGTCTATATTTAGACCTCTTGGTGCAAGGGTTTTAAGACTAGATCCATGTGCTTCCTTCTGAGATATGTGTCTCATATAGTCACCCACTCGCCATGGATTACCAACTGTTTGGATACCTACAAAATTTTGCTTGGTAGGGTCATGGTTATGATACTTAAGAAAGTGGTCTGGCCTGATTCATTAAGGAAAGTAAAGCAAAAAAATGAAACTTTGAACCTTGGCAGAACAATGTTGTATTGGAGGGGAGGTAAATTTAAAATGTGTGGACAGATTTATAATTGGGGTAGAGCATATCCTAGATCAACTTTTAATGTCAGTGTAAAAATAAAGCTGTCAAGTATTTGCTTCCTACATGAAAAAACAGCCAATTTTTTCCTTATCTGAAAAACAATAAACTCATTTGCACCCCTTGCATTGCAACATAGTTTTGCCAAAGTTCAAAGTTACTCATTTTTTTGCTTTACTTTCCATAATGAATCGGGCCCTATGTGTGTTAAGCTAGTTTTTAATGTTTCTCTGATGTTCTGCGATTCTAATAGACAATTTCTTGATTGTCCTCCACACGTATTGCTTTCCTCAGGGGCACTCCAGCAGATAGACTATGCCAGATCTGTCACATGTAATCTTTTATATTAAAGCTTTCCCCAGTGACATTAGATGTAAAGGTTGTCACTGGTTTGGTGTCTCTGATCTAGCTGGTTTTACATGCCGCACATTTGTTACAATAAACGTAGCCTTTCGCCTTTTCATTTAACCAGATGCCATCCTTTTCTACCTTTTTAGGGAGAATGGTGCTTTTCACTATCCTGGTTTTCAGATTTTCAGCCCTTTTGTACACAAACCTGGGTTTGGGGGGGCAGGATTTTTGTTTATTCATTGTCACCCAGTAGAATATTCCAGTGTTTCCTAATTATATGTTCTACCTTCTTGGAATCTCTACTGAATTTGTTGATGAAGGGGAGATTTATTACACCTATGGAATTGGAGTCCACCTTCTGATCAGTTATTTTTTTTATTAAAAAGACTGTCCCTCTCTGGTGCAAATAGTTTTTTGCTGTTGTGTCTTCCTCATAGAATTTATTTAAAAAATCTCTCTTTAAGAATCCTAGCCTGACCTGACTAATCAATTGGTACTGTTCCTACTGTGCATTCGAATGTTGATTTTGTTATGTGGGTCACATAGGTCTGTTTTGTATTTGGTAGATACATAATGTGCTGGGTTAGTGGTGCCCTAAATTGAGCTTTTGAGTGAGGATTGTTGTCAGATTTTCCCCTCATCCTCCCTTATTATGTTAACCTTCCTCTCCTGTTTCCCCGTGTTTTTGTCTGTGTGTTTTATGTTAAGAGGTTATTATCAGCTATATGTATGGTTTGGTATATCTCTTTTCTATGTACTTGAGTCCATATTGGCCTGGTGCCATGATGCTATTTGTCCATTATCAATAGCCTACCATGCCATTTTGGTGAATCTGCATTTATAACCTGTTTGTGTATTAAAGCCCAATAAAAAATTATTTAAAAAAAAAAAAAAGAATCCTAGCCTGCTCATCATATTGTAGTAAGTCCGAGCAGTTGCATCTTAGTCTGGTATACTGTCCCCTAGGAATATTACTAAGCCGGTTCTTATAATGGCTACTAGATGTTGGTATAAAAGAATTGCAGTCAACCTGCTTAAAAAAGGTCTTAGATGCAAATTCACCATCCTTGACAAAAGTTTCCAAATCAAGGAATTCTACTTTCTGGCTCCTAATATTACTCATAAATACAATGTTTAAATTGTTGTACTTGATAAGTTCAACAAATTGGTTCAATTCTCGATCTCCCATCTAGATACAGAACACATCATCTTTGTATCAACAACATTTTAAAATTTTGCCAGAAAACGGGATGTTGCTCCAGACATCCAGTTCCTCCCAGTGGGTAACAAACAGGAAAGCGTAACTAGGCGTGAAAATCGCACCCATCGCAGTCCCGCAAACATGTCTGTAGTATTTACAACTGGACCAGAAATAGTTGTGATAAAGAACAAAATTGACCTGTTCTTGAGGGAGGTCTGATTATTTTTCTAATATGGCTCTTACATGGTTACAGCCCACTTGATGTTTTATTATGGTGTATAGAGATACCACATCGCACGTCATGAGAAACTAATTAGACTCCCATTTTATATCCTTTAGGATTTCAAGTAAATGACCGGTCTCCCTCATATAACTTTTCTGTTGCAACACCATGGGTTGTAAGTAACAATCTAGCTAGATATATTTGTAGTAAGGAAATGGAAGTAAGTAATTTGAAACGATTGGTCTACCTGGCGGATTTACAAGCTTTTTGTGGATCTTGGGCATTTGATAAATAACTGGAAGTCTTGGATTTTTTACACAAAAATATTGTTTTTCATTCTTGTTAAGAATATCTTTTAGTGCGGTTTGGTTCAAAAGCTTTTCTAGTTGCTTTTGGTAAGTGATAGTGGGATCTCCTACTAGGGCCTGATATGTGGTATTATTTAGTTGTCTCTCTAGCTCGGCTAAATCGCGCTACCGGAAAATTCGCAAAACCTACGGATTTCGGTTTCTCAACAAAGGGTGGAAGATGCATCATAATTGGGTAAGAACGCATATAGCTCTGTGCCTTGTTTTATCATCCTGATGCAAAACCGAATATCCGCTTTGATTAATCCAAGGGGCGCTGGTTAAAACTTAGGGACAAGAAAGAAAACTGTTTCTTTTTATTGTCATTTTATTGTTTGCATAGCACACGCATATATATATATTTCCCTGTATATTTGCCACATGTTTAAACAGTTGAATTGATAGTCCTGTTGTATTTTATATTGATGTGAATTGTTAAAACCTCTGAGAAGTTATTACAACCATTTGGGGAAAGTATTTTTCTGTGCAGAAAACAAGAGTGTATTTGAATTGTGAATTGAGCGATTGTAAAGACAAAGTAAAGTTGATGCCGTTTGCTGTTTGACGAACCAGGGTATAAACGATAACCGAGGAAAGGTATACAGAGAAGGTATACTGTGTTTACAAAAGCAGGGTAATTTTGTGACCAATCGCAATTGTAATCGCCTGGAATATAGATAGCTTAGTATCTGTATGCTACACAGTTGGACCGCACGTATTACATACATAACAAGTGATTGGTGGGAGAAAATACACTGGAAAGGCTGGTATTATTCAATATTTAGTGCTCCCAGTGGTAGAGTACTCAACAGGAACGTCACTGGAAAGGCGGGGTATTGCTATGCTGATATTCTCGTGCTACCAGATGAGCGTGACTGGGTTGGGGAAATCGCTGGGTATGTGGCAATCGCGTGTATTGCTTAGTAGTACACAGTGGAGAAGAAGTGAGTGGACGCAGCTTATAAAATTCGTCCACGGCCACCACAAATCTCTCTCAGGAGTTTTTGCACTGCGAAGTGTTGAGGATTCCGTTTCCACATGGATGCTAAACAAACGTGTAAGATGGCCGATATGACAGACGTACAGGGCAAAGCAGGACCAATAGGATCTGCAAAGTATATTATGTGTAAGAAATATGGTGTGTACGCAACGGCGTACTGTGATATGTGGGTCAAGATGACCAATGAATGTGTGAAACCCTTTCCTAAGGTTGGTAGTTTCGATCCAGAGGTATTAAGTACTATTAGAGATAAAATCTGTTTGATTAAGTCTTTAAAACTGAGAATTAAACACAACAACTGTATAAAACTGTGGCAACAGGAAGGGAACACGTGGCAGGGTAGCGCATGTGTAGCGTAAGGAAGCATTGCAAAGTGAAGAGAAGGGAATGGAAGCATGCCCCCGCCGCCATATGCGAACTGGGGGAAAAGTACAGCCGATACCAAAAATGATAAAAATAAAACAAGCAATTTATATCCTATATTGAGTAATTTAAAAGGTAATGTTTCTGAAAAAGATGATGAACCCACTGTTATTTCAGCCATTGCCCATGCATTTAACATACAAGAGGTGCCATGCAGGCAAGGAAAGGGAGCGGTCCCACCAGCAGAGACGGCAGCTGAAATTGGTGATAGTAGTGTAGAAATCAATAGGCAGGGAACATTCATTGTACTGAAACAGCAATTAGTCCAGCATGTAGTGATTTGGTAGGTTTACATCTTGTCTGTTCAATAGCAGTTCTCAATGGGAAAGCGGACAAAGATGGTGTAGTTCCCATAAAACTTGTAGCAATGCATTGTCCATGGACTATTTCTGAGCTGCATTCAATTATGTCTGACTTCTCAGACCCTAGGAAAGATTTGGCCTGATGTCAGAAATTTGTCAAAGACCTGGGCAATGCTCATGAACCAACTAAGAAAGATTGGCGAGTAGTGTTGAGGGCCTGTCTTCCTCCCAATACTGACATACAAAAGTTTATAAAGGATTGTATGCTAGAGGAAGACAAGTCATTAACAGATGACGATAATCAGGTAAATATTAAAAATATGACTTTTCAATTTGCCATATACTTTTCAGTAATGAATCGGATTACTTTGCCAGAGCCCCGACAGCTACACTGGTATATCAGACAAAGGATGATATGCATCACAGGGAAGTGGCTCTTACAGTACTAATGGATGGTCTCAGGGAAAATCTAAAGACTAGGGTACAAACCTCTTTACCTAATTGGAAGGGATTCACGGTAGATGCTCTTAGGGAGTCAGCTGAGGAGTATGACAAAAATATAGGTAAGAAGAAAGAGGCGCAAAGTGATAGGTGAGTATCCAGGCGTTAGGACTACACACACATCTACAATATAACAACACTTATAATGGGGAGCGAAAAAAGCAAGAGCCAATGAGGTGTTTTAAATGTTTTAAAAATTGACATGTAGCAAGAATCTGTCAAGAGAGAACAGATAGAGGGGAACTGAGGGACAATAGATGATTCAGGCTACCCAGAAGAGGATCACATAGATACCAACAAGATAGGAAGCATACACAATCCTCAGAGATTTCCCAACAGTTGCTGCACACATCATAGCAGCAAATGCTTTGCGGCAGGATAATAGCCAACACTAGGGGTTAGGTCATACCTGTAACCTACAACAAGTTAGGTTAACTGAAAACTTTAGGGAAAACCCCATAGTGACAGTTGATGATCCTGGTGTAAAACAAACTCTTTTTGTAGTTACAGGGGTGGCCAGGTCAGTGATAAATTCTCCTTCAAGTCTACAGGTTACTAACAAAACTGTTCCAGCTATGGGAGTAGCGGGGAGAGTGGTACATTACCCTTTGACTAAGCCTGCAGAGGTTACTCTCAGAAACCTGCACACCAAACATTCATTTTTCTTGGCTGCTGCGGCTCCTACTAACCTACTGGGCAGGGAGTTATTGTGTAAAATGGCATGTGTCATTTACTGCACTACTAATGGTGTATTTCTAAAAATACCAGGGAAGGTTGCACATGAGGTACAGGACATATTAGACAAACCACAAAGGCTAATGCTGCACTCGACCATTCTAGAACAAGGTCCATCTCAGGTAGAGGAAATGTCACAAATACCGTATTCCCTATGGAACAAAGATGGACAGGACACTAGATTGATGGCAAATGTAGCTCCTGTAATGGTTCACCTGAAAAGTGGCAGACTAGGTCCAAAAATCCCACAGTACCCATTAAAACCGGAGGTGAAATTAGAGGTGTATCCTGTAATTGAAAGGCTGCTACAACAAGGGATCTTAATTCGAATATCCAGCACAGCCAATAGTCCAATTTCCCCAGTGAAGAAGAATGGGGGGAGGGGATACAGATTAATCCAAGACCTAAGGGGAATTAATAAAGTAGTTGAGAGCCAATTCCCGTAGTGCCCAATCCAGCTGTTATCCTTATGCAGATTCCACCATCTGCTAGTTAATTTACTGTCATTGATATTTGTTCTGCCTTCTCTGTCCCTCTTCATCTTGACTGTCAATATCTCTTTGCATTCTCCTATAGTGGGTTCCAGTATACATGGAAAAGATTACCCCAGGGGTTCATTGACAGCCCCCAGTATCTTCTCCCAGGCCTTACATGACTGTTAACAATCCTTTCAACCAAGCAATGGGTCTGTTCTAATTCGATATGTAGACAATTTGTTGCTGTGCTCTGATTCGTTTATGTCATCTGTGCATGATTATAAACTGTTGTTTCTCCATCTCTCACAAACGGGACACAAGGTTGCATAGGATAAATTACAGCCATGTCAGACCAAGGTTAAATACTTAGGACACTGTCTCACCCAGGGGCTAAGACACCTGACAACAGATAGAATTCAAGCAATACAAAACATGACCCTGCTGCAGAATCAACAGCAGATACGTACCTTCTTAGATATGTGTGGATATTGTAGATCATGGATTCCAGGTTTTTCTATTCTGGTATTACCATTGCAGGAATTAGTCTCATCCTCAAAGCCTGAGCATGTTACACACACGAGGATGTAGTACTAGGACACATTTCAATTGTCTATGCACCACATGCAGTATCTGTTCTGTTAAATTCAGCTAAACTAGACATGTCTCCTCAGCAGGGCCGGTGTAAGGTTTCTCGGCACCCTAGGCAAAATTTCAAACTAACCCCCCCCTCCCCCCTCGACACACAAAATACCCACTTCCCAGACCCTCACACACTTCACTTTTGTTATAAAAAAAAAAAAAAAGATGAGCCTTACCTCCTCCAGCGATCTGGATGCAGTGATGTTTTATGTAGAACGCTGTCCAGACTCCACTGCTGTCCAGGGGCACAGGATTTCTAGAGGGTAAGTATCCAAGTGTTAGATGTGGGATAAAAAACTTTTGAGAATTACTTATCACACTGCTCCCCCTGCAGCACACTGCCCCCCCTGCTTGACTATGCCCCCCCCACAGTGCCCCGCCCTCCCTTGACAATGTCCCCCCGCAGCACACCACGCCATCTGCTTGACCATGTACCCCCCTGCAGCACACTGCCCCCCTGCAGCACATTGCCCCCCTGCTTGACCATGTCCCCCCTGCAGCACACTGCCCCTCCTGCTTGACCATGTCCCCCCCTGCAGCACACTACCCACCCTGCTTGACCATGTACCCCCCTGCTTGACCATGTCCCCTCCTGCAGCACACTGCCCCCCCCCCGCTTGACCATGTCCCCTCCTGCAGCACACTGCCCCCCCCTGCTTGACCATGTCCCCTCCTGCAGCAATCTGCCCCCCCTGCTTGACCATGTCCCCTCCTGCAGCACACTGCCCCCCCGCTTGACCATGTCCCCCCCCCCTGCAGCACACTACCCATCCTGCTTGACCATGTACCCCCCTGCAGCACACTGCCCCCCCTGCTTGACCATGTCCCCTCCTGCAGCACACTGCCCCCCCGCTTGGCCATGTCCCCCCCCTGCAGCACCATGTCCTCTCCCCTGCAGCACCATGTCCTCATCCCCGCAGCACACTGCCTCCCCCCCTGCTTGACATGTCCTCCCCCCTGCAGCACCATGTCCTCCCCCCCCCTGCAGCACACTGCCCCCCTTGCATCAAAATGTCCCCTATCCAGCACACTGTCCCCCCTTGCTTCATAATGTGCCCCATCCAGCACACTGCCCCCCCCTTCATCAGTGTCCCCCATCCCTTACACTCCCCCTCCTGCCTCACACACCCCCCTCCATCACTGTTCCCCTTCCTGCTTCACACTGCCTCCCCTTGAATCAAACTGTCCCCTCTCCTTCACACTGCCTCTACCTGCTTAATCCTGTCCCCTATCCTTCACACTGCCCCTCCCCCCTAGCATTCTTTACTTACCTGTCATCTCTTCACAGCTGCTCCTCTATGCTGCATTTCTCACTGTCCCTGTCGGGACGTGATGAAGTCACGCTGACAGGCAGTGAGGGGGAGGGGGGTGAATGGAACTGAGAGATGAGACCTTCTCAGCCTCCCATTGGCAGAGTGCGGGCGGGGCGCGATCACTCGCCCCACCCACCATGGATCTGAAGCTGTAGCAGCTTCAGTTCAGCTGCCCTGCCCCCTGCATAGGATAACAGAACAGACCCGGACACCAGTGGCGCCCTCTAGAGCCCGGCGCCCTAGGCAGCTGCCTAACGCTGCCTAATGGTAGCGCCGGGCCTGCTCCTCAGTAAGGTTCACAAAGTGGGAACTAGCTCTGATGGCACCTGCAAACATCACCAATTCCAGCTACATACCTTCCATATGTGCCTTGAGATGCACAAAGGGTGGAAGGAGAGGAGACTAGCTGAAGGTGAATTTTGCAGGTATACTGATACACATGACTGTATGGAATATCTGAACCAGACTTTTACTGCGAGACCTGACACACGTGACACCCCCTTAAAAAATGTAGATTTTACGTTTTACACGGATGGGAGTTGTCATAGACAGACACAGGAAAACTATTTACTGGTTACACTGTCGTAGATGATGAGGATGTTAAAAAAGCTAAACCCCTTGGCCCACGTCACTAAGCCAAAGTGGCCGAACTCGTGGCACTGAGGAAAGTGTGTGAGATGGCAGAGGGTAAATCAGCTAATATATACACGGACTCTAGGTACGCTTTTGGGGCCCTTTGGCGTCTTAGAAACTTTATGACAGCGGCAGGCACACCAGTAGCACACTCACAGCACATAAAAGGTCTCTTGTCTGCGATACAGTTAACTAAGGCAGTAGCCATCATCAAGTGCAAAGCCCACACATACGAAGAAGACCTGGGGCTAGATTTACTAAGCTGCGGGTTTGAAAAAGTGGGGATGTTGCCTATAGCAACCAATCAGATTCTAGCTTTCATTTATTTAGTACTTTCTACAAAATGACAGCTAAAATCTGATTGGTTGCTATAGGCAACATCCCCACTTTTTGAAACCCGCAGCTTAGTAAATCTAGCCCCTGGTGTCAGTGGGCAATAGCAGGGCAGATGAAGCTGACAAGTGGACAGCAGGGTTATTTGTAAACATGTCAACTGACAAAAAATACAAGATTTGTGTTCCCTACAGGAAAAGGCGGCCTGGAAGGCGAAGGGATGTGATCAAGAGTCCTCTGGAGAGATGGACAAGGTAGATCCATCTGAGAAAGCACTTGGTCTGACTCATCTGGGTAAAGAAGGTATGTGTAAGCTGGTTAGAGCATACTGGTGTGCACCAGGCTTTTCTTCTAAAGCCAATAAGAAGGCAATGTCTTGTCTTACCTGTTTGAGGAAAAATGTCGGGAAGACAATACCAACGGAGCCATCCCATATCTCTTCTACAGATGGATCTTTCCAGGTAATACAAACTGACTTCATTTACCACCTTGCAGGAGTCTCAAATATGCATTCGTGTATACTGATGTATTTTCTAACTGGGTAGAGGCATTTCCAGCTTCCACTAATACTGCAGTTTTTACTGCTAAAAAAGTTGTTCAGGAATTTGTATGCAGATAGGGTATCCCTAGAATTATAGAAAGTGATAGAGGTACTCAATTTACTGTTCTTGGTTTTGCCGTGGCGCAGCCTGTGGATAGAGAAGAGATGGGGGGGGGGGTGGGGAGAGAGAGGAGGGAGAAGGAGAGAGAGAGAGAGAGAGAGAAAGAGAGGGGGGGGGAGAGAGAGAGGGGGGATATGTGGGGGTGATAGGGATGTGTTGTGGAGAACACAGATTCCTAGTACCTTACAATATACTTATAGGGCTTATATAAGTTTATAGCTCTTTTGCTGTTGTGAGTTAGTTAGCCCTGTTTGGCGGCCCTATTGGCACTGTATATTGTGGGGGTAAGGTACCTCCTGTGAGGGGTGTGGTAGAACGATGAGGGGTATTAAAGAGCTCTTATATGGCTAGAGCTGAGATAAAGAGGCAGTGTTAGGTGTGCTGGCCTCTATTAATATGTTGTGTTGCTGTGTGTATGGGATAGGCGCTATATAATATGCGTGGTGGTGAGTGGGGATGAGTGGTGTAAAGAGAGCTGTTTGGCTTTTGCTGAGGAGCTCTTATAAGAGCATTTGGTATCTTACAGCTGGTCTTGTTGAACTGTGGTTTGAGCGCTGCGGAAAAAACGGGTCTTCTTGGTGTTTTAAGCGGCGATGTTGTGGCTGTGGATTAAACTGGGCTGTTTTTTTTCCTCTTTTCTTTTTCTGTGGTTTCCTGTGCAGGACTTCCGGTTTTGGTGGAGCGCAGACTGCGTTCCACTGCGGTTCCTGCTTGTTTCCTTTGTGAGTTTGCTTACCCCTTTGTTCCTGGAGCTGAATGGGGAAGTGATTTCCAGGGTGGAGGTAGCTTTTCACGTGGTCGTATTCTGTAGTGTGTGGGGGTCCAACGCGTTTCGTCCTTAGACTTCGTCCCTCCTTCTCCCTCCTCTCTCTCCCCACCCCCCCCCCCATCTCTTCTCTATCCACAGGCTGCGCCACGGCAAAACCAAGAACAGAAACAAACAGATCGGCAATCGGAACACCCGAAGTATCCGTAACGGCGGCACCAATCCCTACCAAACCCCTGACAAGCGCAGACGTCCAAGGTAAGCTCTCGAACGAGAGCCCCCCCCACACTCAATTTACTGGCGATATCTTTCGGAACGTGTAAACTTATGGGAATTGATAGAAGACTTCATACTACTTACCGACCACAAGCCAGTGGTGAGTTGGAAAGGGTAAACGGTACCATTAAGAACAAAATGAGTAAAATAATGGCTGAAACTGGATTGGTGTGGCCAGAAGCTTTGCCACTAGTCCTCCTTATCCTCCAGACCTCCTCTTAATTTGTGCCCCTTTGGGATACTTTTTGGCAGACAACCTCATTTGATCATAGGTCCACCGGATGATTTAAAATGTAACAATGAAGTGATTGTTCAATATCTCATAAAAATGAGCAAACAACTAAAGCAACAGAAACTCAAAATGCTGTTACCTGGTATGCCAGAAACAAACTGTCACGATGTTGAACCTAGGGAATATGTCATGATCCGCAATTTCTTACGCTCAGGTTGTTTAACAGACCAATGGGAAGGCCCGTACCAAGTGTTGATGACCAGCACCACATCTCCGAAAGTAGCAGAAAGAGACACTTTGGTCCATTCTACTCACTGCATGAAAGTCAATAATCCGGAGAGACCTAAAGACTGCAGCTACTGACGCCTGAGCCAAAGACGTTGTACAAACTATCATCCCAGCATGGAGTGGCGGTTCTTCTCTTCTTTTTCCAGGATTTTTCTCATTTTTATTCTTTTTAGGACATTCTACTCTTGTGATGGAGGACAGATGATGGAGAATGGGTCTAGTGATACTAATGAAGTGGAGCTGGAGGAGAAGTTGTTAAAACAATCAGAACAGCCTGTTGCCAAACTCAGTTCAGGGCTAACTCTGGAACTCATACAGTGTGAGGTGCTATTGTCTGAGGAATATTGTATCTAAGTACTGTAACTCCCTAGTTGAAGAGAACTGCATCCAGATATGCCAGTCCAATAGTAATTTGGATTTGAGCGGGCATCCCTTAGATGATTATCACTTCCTAGTGGGTAAGGTCTTAAACCAAACTGAGTGCTGAGTGTGCTCTTGTGCCTCAGGGACAAAATAATGTAGGATTAGTACCATTCCTACTAAACATCTCTCAGGTCCTCGAATTATAGGGAGGGAGGCCCATAGAAGGGAGATATAATATCACTAGGTCCCCTAGTCTAAAGCTTCACCAATACTCCAGAGATCGGTTATGTCACGACTGATAATGGGTACCTGCTGTTGGCGCAACTCAGAGGAAGGCGCGGAGTCTAACGTGCCCCTGGTATTCACCAGGAACCCCCGCAAGGAAGTATGGACTCCGCTGCAGGGACACGCAGGTCGCGGTCCTTCCTAGAGTCCACAGCGAGGTACAAGGAGGTGTCAGACAGGCTGGGTCAGCAACGTTCAGGTAGAAGAGGTACAAAGGGAAATCCAGAAGAATGGTGAGGCAAGCCGGGTCGGTAACTTTCAGCGAGAACAATACAAAGGCAGAATCCAAATAGAGGTGGTCAAACGGTCCGGGTCAAAAGGTCACAAGCAGCACGAGGATAGTCAGGAACGAATACAGCAACTGGTATACACAAACACTGGAGGCAGGAAGACCTGATACTCTGGCACTGGTGAGAGGGCTGGAAGAGGTTTAAATACTGTGGTAACCCAATCAGAATCAGCGCTGCAGCGCTGTCATACCTGCCGCCGGGAATCCTGTTCATAGCGTCCCGTTGCCTAGCAACGGGGCGCGTCATCACACCCAGAGGTCGGACGGCAGGGGGATCCGGAAGTGATGCGTCTGGTTGCTAGGCAACCAGACGCGCTGTCAGCAGACAGGCGGCCGTGCGGAACGGCGCCTGACAGTATACCCTCCTCTTCTTCCTCCTGTTTGAAGGAACCTTTTAAGAATTCTAGGAGCGTGAAGGTCCTGCTTGTCCACCCATGATCTCTCCTCTGGGCCAAATCCTTTCCAATGGACAAGAAATTGCTGTTTGCCACGAAGAATGCGAGAGGCCAAGATCCGGTTGACTTCGAATTCTGTTCCAGAAGAAGTTTGTATTGGTGGGGGACGACAGGGAGGTCGATAGAATTTATTGAGTACCACTGGTCATAGTAATGAGACATGAAAAGTATTATGACATCTCAGAGAAGGAGGAAGTTTCAATTTAAAGCATACAGGATTAATTACTTGCATAATGGTGTACGGGCCAATAAATCGAGGAGCCATCTTCATAGAAGGAACTTTTAGTCTTAGGTCCCGGGTGGATAGCCATACTTGGTCTCCCACCTTTAAGAGAGGAGTGGCCCTCCGATGACGATCTGCAAAGATTTTGTGATGCTGAGTAGCCTTGAGTAAAGCCATCTTAGTCTTAGCCCAAATGAGAGAAAACTCCCGATAAAGAGTATCTACGGCTGGAACCGGTGAAGAGGACACTGGAAAAGGATCCGGAAACACAGGATGACTTCCATATACAATAAAGAATGGGGAGAATCCGGTAGACTCATGAATGTGTTGGTTATGGGAGAACTCCGCCCACGGAAGGAATTGAGACCATTTGTTCTGATTGTCAGAGGTAAAACAGCGAAGAAATGTTTCGAGGTCCTGATTGATTCGCTCCGTCTGTCCATTGGTTTGGGGATGATATCCCGAAGAGAATTTCAATTCTATGTTCAATTTCCTACAAAAGGTTCTCCAAAAACGGGATGTGAATTGGACTCCACGTTCCGAAATGATCTCCTTCGGGCAACCATGTAATCTGAATATCTCCTTGATAAAGATATCTGCCAGACGACTGGCCGTGGGCAGTCCAGTTAGAGGAATAAAATGTGCCATCTTCGAAAATCGATCAATAACCACCCAGATAGTGGTAAACCCTGCACTGTGGGGTAGGTCTGTGATAAAATCCATGGCCACACTTTCCCAAGGAGCATCGGGGATAGGGAGTGGACGAAGAAGGCCTGCCGGGACTCTTCTACAAGTCTTGTGTTGAGCACAAGTAGTGCAGGAAGCAATAAATTTACAAATATCGGCACGTACAGTAGGCCACCAGAAGCGACGGCAAAGCAACGATGTTGTCTTCTTTATTCCAGCATGGCCGGCAATGCGGGATGAATGAGCCCACTGTAGGGTCTTGAGCCGGAGATGAGGTTCCACAAATGACCGGCCTGGAGGAGAAGAGGACGTTTTGGTCCTAGTGAGGGCTACAATATTAGAAGGATCAATAATATGCTGAGGAACCAACGGTCTTAAGCGATCGGAATCGTCAAATGAGCGAGATAATGCATCTGCACGTCCGTTCTTGGCTCCAGGGCAGAATGTGAGCTTCATGTTAAATCGAGCAAAGAAGGATGCCCAGCGGGCTTGCCGAGGATTAAGGCAACGAGCCTCTTGAATGAACACTAGGTTCCGATGGTCGGTAAACACAGTAACAGGAAATATAGCCCCCTCCAACAGATGTCGCCATTCCTCCAGAGCCGCCTTGATGGCCAGTAACTCCTTGTCCCCTATTCCATAATTACATTCACTTGGGAGAAATCGTCTGGAGAAAAACCCACACGGGTTGTGTGAGCCAGCAGGAGACTCTTGAAAAAGCACCGCCCCAATGCCTACAGAGGATGCATCTACCTCTAAGAAGAAGGGTCGTTCTTGATCTGGCTGGGACAGAACTGGAGCTGAAGAAAATGCTTTCTTTAACATTAAGAAGGCAGACATGGCTTCCGAGGACCAAACCCTGGGGTTGGCAGTCTTCCTGGTTAAAGCTGTAATGGGAGCTATAATAGTGGAGAATCCCTGAATAAATTGGTGATAATAGTTTGCAAAGCCAATGAACCTTTGAATCGCTTTAAGGCCTTGTGGCTGAGGCCAGTCCAGAATAGCTGACACCTTGGTGGGATCCATACAAAGACCTTGACCCGACACAATGAAACCAAGAAAAGGTACCTGGCTAATCTCAAACACACATTTCTCCAGCTTGCAGTAGAGGTGATGTTTCCGGAGTCTATGTAAGACCTCCTTTACTTGTTCCCAATGCGTCTTCAGATCTTTAGAAAATATTAATATATCATCTAAATACACTACCACAGAAGTGTATAACAGGTCATGAAAGATATCGTTAACAAAGGTTTGGAAGATGGCTGGGGCGTTGCAGAGGCCGAAGGGCATCACCAGGTACTCGAAATGTCCATCTCTGGTGTTAAAGGCAGTCTTCCATTCGTCCCCCTTCTTGATGCGAATCAAATTATAGGCCCCACGGAGATCTAATTTGGAAAAAATTTGAGATCCACTGAGCTTGTCAAAGAGGTCAGAGATGAGAGGTAGTGGATATCGATTTTTGACAGTGATGCGGTTGAGAGGACGATAATCAATACAAGGCCAAAGAGACCCATCCTTCTTCTTAACAAAAAAAACCCCTGCACCCGCTGGGGAAGTGGATTTGCGGATAAATCCCCGTTTCAGGTTTTCCGTAATATATTGAGACATGGCTGACGTCTCTGGACGAGATAAAGGGTTGGTCCGCCCTTTGGGGATGGGTTGGTCAGGAGACAAAACAATAGCACAATCCCAGGGACGATGAGGAGGCAAGATCTTCGCTTCAACCTTACTGAATACATCTTGGAATTCCATATAGGCCTCAGGAAGATGGGTTAGCTCGGAATGAGCCATCACTTGACATCTTGAAGGCAAAACTCTGGACAGACATTCAAAGCGACATCCTGAACCCCACGACATAACTTGAGCGTGGTCCCAATCCATCTGAGGAGAATGCTTTCTCAGCCACGGTAGCCCCAAGATGAGGGGGTTAATGGACCTCGGCAAAACCAAAAGTTGGATCATCTCGCTATGAAGTACTCCTACCATCAACTGAACAGGAGAAGTCACGGAGGAGATGGAGCCGTGGGTAACACGACTACCGTCGACTGCCGTCAGAGATAACGGTTGAGGCAATGGGTTTAAAGGTATTTGGAGCTGCGAAGCTAGATCCGCCGAAATGAAGTTCCCGGAGGAGCCGGAGTCCACAAAGGCCGTGGTGGAAAAGGTACCTTTAGGGGTGCTCAGGATGACAGCCATCTGAAATTCTGGGGAATTTTCTTTAGAATAGGGAGCAACTGTGGACTCTCCTAAAACGGCCTCCCCGCCACCGTTTAGGAGGAAGAGTTTCCCGGTTTCTTGGGGCAAACTCTTAGCAGGTGTCCCGGATCTCCGCAATACAGACACAGGCGTTGTTTGAAGCGTGTCTCCCTCTCTTCAAGGGATAATTTAGAGCATCCTACTTGCATTGGTTCGTCCACTGGCAGGATGGGATTTTGGAACTGGGGTGCTAGCCGTGATATGAACCGTTTGCCAGAAGAGCGTTCCTGCGTGCGCTCTTGGTAGCGCAAATCCACCTTTATGCACATGGAGATGAGGGAATCTAGCTCGGCCGGGAGTTCTCTGGAAATTAGCTCATCCTTAATCCGATCAACCAGACCTTGCCAAAAGGTTGCCACCAGTGCTTCGTTATTCCATTTTAACTTGGAAGCCAGGGTCCGAAATTGAACTGCATATTGCCCCACGGACAGGTCACCTTGGCGGAGGTTTAACAAGCTAGTAGCTGCAGAAGCAACTCTTCCGGGATCGTCAAAGACTTTTCTAAAAGCTTCAATGAAGGAGTTGGAGCTATTAAGAAGTGGATCCCCTCGTTCCCATAAAGGTGAGGCCCAGGCAAGGGCTTGACCACTGATGAGGGAGATGAGAAAGGCTACTTTGGTGCGTTCTGAAGAAAAGGCCCCTGGGTTGCACTCAAATTGAATGGCACATTGGTTCAGGAAGCCCCTGCACTTCTTGGGATCACCGTCAAACTTTTCGGGTGTCGGGATGCGTAAACCGGAGGTCGCTGTAGAGACCGTAACCACACTGGATGCTGTGGATGCAGAAGAGGTTATGGCTGGTGTAGCGGGTGAAGCACTCTGAAATGTATCGAAGCGGGTAGCAATCCCTTGGACACATTGTAGGAGATGCGCTTGGGCTGCTTCTTGTTGCTCCACTCGCTGAGCCAGATGCAGGAGTAGGTCTCGAGCAGACGGTTCACCAGACCCCTCCGTTGTCATGGCCAGAGTATACTGTCACGACTGATAATGGGTACCTGCTGTTGTTGGCGCAACTCAGAGGAAGGCGCGAAGTCTAACGTGCCCCTGGTATTCACCAGGAACCCCCGCAAGGAAGTATGGACTCCGCTGCAGGGACACGCAGGTTGCGGTCCTTCCTAGAGTCCACAGCGAGGTACAAGGAGGTGTCAGACAGGCTGGGTCAGCAACGTTCAGGTAGAAGAGGTACAAAGGGAAATCCAGAAGAATGGTGAGGCAAGCCAGGTCGGTAACTTTCAGGGAGAACAATACAAAGGCAGAATCCAAATAGAGGTGGTCAAACGGTCCGGGTCAAAAGGTCACAAGCAGCACGAGGATAGTCAGGAACGAATACAGCAACTGGTATACACAAACGCTGGAGACAGGAAGACCTGATACTCTGGCACTGGTGAGAGGGCTGGAAGAGGTTTAATTACTGTGGTAACCCAATCAGAATCAGCGCTGCAGCGCTGTCATACCTGCCGCCGGGAATCCTGTTCATAGCGTCCCGTTGCCTAGCAACGGGGCGCGTCATCACACCCAGAGGTCGGACGGCAGGGGGATCCGGAAGGGATGCGTCTGGTTGCTAGGCAACCAGACACGCTGTCAGCAGACAGGCGGCCGTGCGGAACGGCGCCTGACAGGTTATTGTTATGTCTGAATTTTTCACACGAAAAGAGACTGGAGAATTGGGAAGCTGACCTACCTGATCAGACAATAGCTCGCCACACCAGTATTGATGGGAGACTCTCAAGAATACCAATAACCAGGAATATTGATGGACATCATAGACGTGGGCATATTAACAAACATAAGAGAGTATTCATTGGGAAAGGTTCTTTAGATTATTGTCAGAATGTTATACATGTCGAAACTTGTCTTGAACAGATGTACACACTAGGCTGCAACTAGCTTCTGATGGGACTATAAGACTCTGTGTGCTAAGTTGATTGGTGGTGTGATGTGCTGGGTCCAAGCTGCACCGCAACAGGGTGGGCCACCAGGGATTACTTTTCCCCTTGCTTCCTTGTGGTGATTATTGTGGCTATACTTATACTGTGGCTTATATTTCGATTGCAATGTAAGGGTCTTAAAGTCACTCTCTCAAGACCTGCCTGGGGGTGCCCATCTTGGGTTGCTGAGGGCTGTGCACCAGCTTGTTGGAGTTCCTTAGGGGTCTCTGTCCATTGGGTAAGCTGCTACTATAGCCTGGCAAGTGGTAGGTGGGATGAATTGGTAGTGTGTATTGGTGTGACTGAGTTGTTAAGGAAACTTTTTGGTAGTGTGGAGCATATTAGTAGTTGGGTCCCTGGAATTTGATTGGTTATGTGTATGCTAGCAGCCTAATCATGCATCTGCCCCACTGTGCTGCTATGTCACACCCCTAGAAGGTTGGGAATTTCAAATCTGTGCTGGGGTAAAGCTGCGCTTCTTATTGAAAGTGACAATTCATTCACTGACCTTTCCAGAAAAACTCAGGACTCTTGAGTAAAATGGCAGAGGATAAAACTTGGTTTCAATTAAAATGCATCAGTCATTTTTGGGCTGAACCAATATTCATAAAGGGAGTGCCTTGGTGCTGTAACTGCTTCCTAGTGAGTTGATAGGCTCCATTTTCATGATTTTTGTCTCAAATGGAAACACAACTCTGCACATTGCACACATGGTGGCAGTGTTAAAGCACTAAATAACTGTTCCCATTTCTCAAGCTTTTAACACAGCTTTGGTCATATAATACAGAATAATAAGAAATAAGAATAAGTTACCATTGATTAAACCAAAGTTACAGGTTACACTAAGGCAGTTCACATGAGCATTTTGTCTGACTGATTTAGAGTTAGAAGTAAATCCATCTGGAAGGTGCAATTTTGCAAAACAATGTTGCTGTGGGGAGGAGAACATCAGAAGGTATAACCAACAGGGAGATAGTGATACTGCACTTTCTTTTCATCTCCTTCCTCATCTGCACTTTGACATGGTTCCATCACATTTATTTTACATTGCATGTAGATTTGATTATTGGTAACCCTCATTGCACACATTAATAATTTTAAAATTGTCAAATGCATACACCTTTTCGTGTGTGTGTGTATATCTAGGGGAATTTTACAGCACCAAAAAAACAAATGGATTTACAATATTTATAAAGTGCAATTTTGTGCCCTTTGTTAATTTTTCATATACAGCCATTTTAATTGTGTATTATCCAAGGGTTAATCACAGCGAATACATAGTAAACTTGACATTGTTTTAGATATAATACATAACTGTGTTTATAAAGTTTTTAAGCTACTATGTAATATTTTTAGTAATTCATGATTTGGCAATGTATTATTGATGATAAAAAAGACCTTTACATAGTTTCACAAGGGTTTACAAGTGTAGCTATGTTTTTTCTTCAGAGCATTAAAGTTTTGAGAATAGTTAAGGCATGTATTATGATATGATATTTACTTGATGGTGTTTGCTCTGGCTTGTGGGGGACTTTCTGAGGTGTTAATACGTTATCCATCCTGTACTTGTTGTTCATTGATGCAGGCCAATGCTGTGCGATCCAGAGGTGTTCGGTTCAACAACACCATGTGTCCCCCCATATGTCCCCCTTGCATGCCTCTGGTTTTCCTGTATCTTTGCTTTTAAGTGTTGCTTGAAATCTTGCCACTTGTATGAAATGTGCAAATGTTTGAATGTTGCTAGGGATAGTGACTATTATATGAAAATTACTGCTGCAGACATACATATAGATATATCTCGTTATTGAATAAAGGTCACAGAATAATTAGAGAAAGCTACCAGGCCCACCACCACTAGTCGAGCGCGCTACTCAGCTGGAGTGCCTTGCTGCTCTCTCCACCGGATTGTGCTACTTTCTTCTGGGATCCCTACCGCAGGGTGCCTGAGAGGGTCTGCCAACTCCCGAGGCTGTCTGATCATTACAGCTGCTTGCCTTTCTGTCTATAGACCAAGGTGCTTCCTACCAAATTCCAGACATGCAGTGGGTATCCTCCTGGTAGCATACACCCATAGACCTACCTGCTTTAAATGACCCTTCTTCATACTTTAGGGTTTCCTGCAGCCATTTTGAGACATAGTTCTCAGAGTATAACACTCTCAACTTACCACAAGAGGGCTCTCCTGCTGAATACTTTACACTACTCACCTGCTGGTTTTGATTTGTTTCTAAACTGACTTTAGAGTTTCTCCTCCCTGGTGGGGAAAGACAAAAAGATTACGCACAGGAGGGAGTCTGGTAAACCACGTGATCAATCTCCACGTGCAAATATGCGGTCCTTTCTGGAATTACCAAACCCCGCCGGCACCAGAGTGGATTCACCTGTGCAATCTCCTGCCCATTCTGAATCAATGGAACAGTCTCTACAATCCAGCGAACTGCACTCACAGGCTACTCCCCAACTTAGACATGAAATCAGTGAGATCCTCGCACATGTTAACGCGCTCCCATCCGAGCAGCATATGAATGCTTTGGAACAAAGACTGCAGGATTCCCCACAAAAACAGATGGCTCATGTTCAAACCGACATCTTCCACCTGAAGACAGACTTACCACTCTTGAGGAAGAAAAGGATAGCTCCGATATGCTTATTTCACAGTTGAGGGACTTAGTGGACCAATAAGCCGTGGGTCTGAGCGCCATGCAGCTAAAATTCAATGATCTTGAGAACAGGATTTGCCGAAATAACATTAGAATTCCTGGGCTCCCTGAAGATATACCCCAACAAATGTTTTAAACAAGATCTTTGGTGAAATTTTAGAGCTAGACCCTCATAATGAAATTGAATTTGATTTAGGCACATAGGGCCTTAAAATCAAAGGGTCCGCCGATTGAAAAATGGAGAGATGTGATTTGTCAACTCCATTGTTTTCCAAAACAAAAAAATGTGGAAATTCTGTAGAAAATTAGGAATCCAGATGGCACCAAGTTAGATCTTTCAAGATCTTTCTTGGCGCACACTGCAGCAACGCAGAATGCCGAGACCCTTGACAGACAAATTACATAAAAACAATATCAAGTACTGATGGAGATTTCTACTCCGTCTTCACATGATTCATAATGGGAAACTGCCATATAAGTTCCCAAAGGACCTTGATGACTTTTGCTCAGCCTTTGGTCTGAACAGGTTTGAAGTCCCTGACTGGCAAGACTTAGACATTCATTTGGAAACACCAGTGGTCTTGCCAACGAGGGAGAAGTGGCAGACATCCAGCCACCCCAAAAAGTCTCTGCAAACTCTGCTGTGTGCCAAAACACTGACACTACCTGAATGAACACATCACAATGTTCTGTTGCAGTGGAGTGTAACGTTTCATCTTCATAGACTTTTTGGGTACACGTGGCTATCTTTCTTTTCACTAGCACATAACCAATGTGTCCTTCTTCCAGTAACTCCTTTATTGGGCAAAAGTTTACTATAACTGTTAGCGAACATTGATGAACTTTCTTAAGTTGCTATTTCGCTATGCTTCCCATTGTTTTCAGGGACACCGATTTTTCCTACAGCATATATGGCTTATTGTTGGTTTGGTTACTGTTTGTTCGCTGTTACGTTTTGAAGCCATATTTTCTTCTTCCACATCTATTGCAGCACAATACAAGGATTTCACTGTTGTGGACTTATTACTTGACAATGTTCGAGGTGCCCCCCCCCCCCCCCCTCTGGACAATCCTCTGGTGGTCATCCTTTATTGCAACTGTAAACATACTTTACTGTTTTATTTACAGCTGATAACTTGTTCTACATTACTTGTGTCCACCCACAGGGACCTCTTATAGTGTGTTACGTCTATTGTTTATATAACGGGTATACAGCAGCCTGTTAGATGTTACATTACAATGTCATGTTTATGTGTTTCACAACTATCAACTATTGTTTTTTGTTTATTGTATGTTTATCTGATTTAATTAGATTTACGGATTTGGTGCCCCCCAGTTTGCCCCCACTACTTTGCTAGACTCTTTGGACAAGGCTTCTTCTCTCTACACCATGATTTCCAGAAACGGATTGTTGTTGTTCACATTTCTCTGTTTTACTGTTTTAATCTCTGTCTTCTTGTCCTGTTTTTGTACCTCCCTGTTTCATTCCTTCTTCCCTTGTGATTATAGTTAATATTTTAATCAGGTTTTCACTGTTGTCATTATTTACACCCCTAATCAAGATCAGTCAGTCTGTCTTCTTCGAAAATGGGATCAAGCGGGTTGATTCTCTTCAAGAGGGTGTACTGGTTCTCGATGGAGATATCAGTTGGACGTTTGACTCGCAACTTGACACATCTAATTAGTGGTTGAGCCATGCCAAGAAGATCATTCACAGGATAAGACGTGTTTTTCATACTTACCAGCTGGCTGACTTCTGGAGGATCCTCTATCTGGATGTAAAAGATTTTTCACTCTATTCTCATCCGCATGGGTCCTACTGTAGAATAGACTATATTCTTCTTAGCCATAGACACTTATTGCAGGAGGCTTTGATTGGCCAGACGTGTGCGCGTCTATCTCTCTTTGTGCCATAAGCCACTCTGACAGTGGTCATGAAAATTACATGAATATTTGTTACACATACTGTAAAACACAGCTTGGGGAGACCATTGATGAATATTTCCAACTGAATGATAACCTGATGCATCTAAACTCTGGGAAGCACATAAATGTGTTATTCGGGGTAAATGTATTCATTTAGGTACCTTCCTTAAGCAACAAAGAGAGGCCCAGAGGGAAGCTTTACTACAGAAAATCAAAATACTTGAAACCTTCCACAAATTCTCCCTTTCTAGGGACACATTTGCAGATTTAACAGCGGCAAGGTCTGCACTCAACAGACTACTTAATCACGGAATCGAACTGTCAGATCAAAAATGTTGTAGCAGATTTTTCCAGTGTTTCATTTTTCATTCCATCAAGGATGATAAGGGCAAAATGCACCTTGAAACTGTCCTTTTGCTCTTTTACTCCAAAATATAATTTACTTGGACATACTAGCTCTCCCAGGGACATAAATAAGCAGTCGACCTTTAGAGGGTTGCCCTCTTTCCCCGCTGATCTTTGTCCTCTGTATGGAAGCTCTAGCATTGTCAATCAGAATGAACACTGATATTAAAATAAAGAATAAAAAATATAAATTTGATGTTTTTGCAGACGATCTGCTTGCGGCAATCACTAAACCGGTGATATCTCCGCAATTTGTTAATTAAATTTACAGAATTCAGTACATTATCTAATTTTAAAGTGAATTGCTCTTAGTCCGTGGTGCTTATCCTTGCCACGTCGCCTGTGTTAGTGTGTCTGAAACATCCCTTCCCCTATGTATGGCCTAAATCCCATATCAAATATTTGGGAGTGTATATCACAGACGATTTAACCCAACTTTTTCATATGAATTTCTTGCCACTGTTGTCCAAATTTCGTAAGTAGCTAATTGATTGGAAATCTAAGAACTTTACCTGGATAGGGAGGACAAACATTCTCAAAATGAATTTGCTACCTAAAATATTATATATTGCTCAGACGTTACCCATTCACATTCCCTCAAGTTGGTCTCGGACATCCAAACAATAATATGGGATTTCATTTGGGGTGGTAGACAGTCCCATTTGAAGCTAGAAAGTAGTCTATAGACCGAAACACAGAGAAGGTCTCCCCCTATATCCTTGATATCTTTGGCCACTATCAAGCCACTAAGTTAACTAGGATATAGGAATGTACGAGAGGTGGGGCTGCGAAGCAGTAGATAGAGATCGAGGAACAAGTCATGGAAATTATAGCTAGGATTACTCCATGGACATCTTCTATACCTTGGATTACAGACTCCGTCATTTCCCCCACTCTTGCTTGCTGAAAAAAATAAGATATTGGAAGATTATTTCATCAATGGTCTCCCCCTTAATGTCATTTGTAGTGAATGCTTAATTTTTCTTTTCCACTTTGTTTGAAGGTGGGGTCCTGCTGGTGGGTAAAAATGGGATACATCCTTTTAGCAAAATCTGACTGCACTGGAACCTTCCCCACATGGGAGAGTGGAAACACAACTTCAGCGCTTTCTAGGTGTTTCTCAATGAGCTTCGCAGAGACCTCACACATTTGAACAATTATGATCTGGCCCTCATAATCCCTCTCACTCAATTTCTACACTATACAGACTCATAAGATCTGTACGACTCTCTGCCACGATACACAAAAGCCTGGGAGAGAGACTTGGGACACGAAATAGGGGAGAATAAGTGTTTTTTTCAGATGACGCACGCTAGTTATCCAAGTACCTGCGTAGTTGAAACTCAATTCAAACTGCTCCGTAGTTGGTACAGATGTCCTGATACCTCAGCAGGATGGGCATAGGCAGGGCATTTAAAGCACACAGGCCCACCTCTGTGCCAGATGGTAATAATAATATTGCTTTTCGCAAAGGTCATGTTTATGTTGTGGCCACATTGTGCTGGGGGTGGGGTCAACATGGGGCATTGATACATATATTGTAATAAAACATTACATTTATCACACCCTTCCAGCCCATTATGACACGCCCGGCCCCAGTCCACTGTATTTATTTATGCTTCTGATGGTGCTGACATCCATCAGGGTAGTAACTTCCTGTATAGTGAGCAGGGAAGCTCTTTGTCTCACGAGATTACCAAATCTTATGATACTTAGAGCTCCTCGGCTTGCTCTGCAGGCTGTGTCCTGTCCAAGGACTGGGAGCAGCTATCAGCTCCCTTCCCCTAACCAGAGCTGGATTAAGGCTCGGGGGGCCCCAGAGTTTTTAATACAGCAGGGCCCCTATTATGTAACATGGTTATCATTTTAGACAAATACACAGGCAATACTGTGTGCACTACTGTTAGATGCACACAGCTCTGCCTTCACAAGCAGTACGTTGTGAAGCTGGACATACCTCCCAACTATCCTTGCAGTCGGACTAAATCCTGAATAAGCGAGACAGTCACCCAAATTCTGAACTTCCCCACCAGATTCAGAACAGTTGGCAGACTGTCTGTCAGAATCACTAGGTGGAATTGATGATACCTGCCAGCAGTTGGCGCTACTGAGTACTGAGGCGCGGAGTCTAACACGTCCCTGGTTTTCACCAGGAACCCCCGCAAGGAGGTATGGACTTCGTTGCAAGGGACGTGCAGGTCGCGGCCCTCAGTATCAGTCAGCTGGCGAGGTAACAATTGAGGCAAGCGGTGAGAGCCCACCAGGATGCAGGATGGAAGAGTAGTCAGCAAGCCGGGTCAAAACTAGAGGAACAGATATAGCCAAATCAGAAGCAGGAGAATGGTCAGGAAGCCGGGTCAATACCAAATACAAGTCTAAGCCAGAATCAGGAACCAAGGAGAAGTCAGGAACAAGCCGGGGTCAGAATCCAAATAACAGCAACACAGGAACAAATGCTGGAGCAAGGCTAAAGACCAAATACTCTGGCACTAGACATGTGTCAGAGGCTGCCTTATATAGCCTAAGGTGCCTCCTGATAGGGTTAGGGAGATTTTGGCGGTAAGACATGCTGGCTGCAGACAGGTGAGCAGAGATAGCGTCCCGCTGCTAGGCAACAGGACGTGGTTGCTTGGAAGGTGCAGGCGTCCGTCTCCTGCACCAAGTGTCAGTGCGGAGTCGGCGCCTGACACTGTCTTGCTCTCTACTACCTGTTCTTGTCACTTTCACCACTTGTTGCAACTGGTTCTTCAGCTTAGTTCCTGCTTGTCTTGATCCTGGAATGTTGGATGCACTATTTTGAAAAAAAAAAAAGTGTACATGAGATTTAAAAAACTACAACCAGCCCCAGTGTTAAATCAATATCACTCACGTTTTATAATTAGTTTTCCCTCCATTCCCAACAATAATAATATTCACATTTAATAAGTAGACCCATTTCTCTCCAACCAGCCCCAACATTAAATGAACAGTATACCCATTTGCTAAAAAACCTATTTCACTCCTTCCAAACAGTCCCAGCATTAAATTAAATAGCATTAACGTTTAATAAATATAGCTATTTTCCACAACCATCACTGGCATTAAAAAATTCATATTCATATTTAATAAACAGCCCTCCACCCCAAAATCAGCCCTATGTTCAATTAATAGCTCCAAACCACCCCACCATTAAATTAAAGGTTCTGTTACCTCATCTTAAACAATTAGCCCCCACCTACACTCCACCATTAAATAACCTACCTCCCACACTATATTAAGATCCTCCCTTCCCTCAAATATTATATTAAAATACTGCACCCACATACACGCTATATTAAAATACTGCGCACACACACTCTATATTAACATTGCTGCGCACACATGCTATATTAACATGGCCGCACACACACACTTTACCTTGTTACATCCGTACACGCACAGTCTGCTTCACTTCACGATCCAGCCATCCGCATGTCCGCCTCAAGCAGCAGCACCTGCCTGCACGCTACTCAGCAGACGGATATTCAGTCATGTGCGGCCTATGCACGTAATAATGTGGGACGCGCACCTCGTGACAGGTGCCGTCCCATGTGATTACTTGCATCGGCTGCACGTCACTGGGTCTACGTCCGTGGGCATAGGCGTACCAAACTTATGTTGGTGATCTCTTAAAGAATCCGGCAACCTCTTCATATTTGATGGGGCTGTTTGACACTGGAACCCTTCTGGGATACTGCATTTCTCTGGTGAGAACCCTGGGGTAGTTTTTCCTGACGACCCAATGTTTTTGCTCCCAAATTGGTCAAAGATGCCAATCTCCAGATTTATAAATAGCCCTCTTAAAACACCTTTATAATGCTGGTGCGGTGGTGATTCCAGCCTGTTGGAAGTCCTCCTCTACTCCAAATATATCTGATTGGTTTTCCAAAATTGACTTCTTTATGGATATGGATGACCTTCTGCTGCAGGCGACAATTATAAATCCTTTTGTGACACCTTGTTTCGCTGGTTAGATTTTAAGGACTCTTTACAGTTCCTACCTCTCTCCTACCACCAATTGATTGTAGATATATTCTTGTTCTGATGATGTTCTAAGTGCACCAAGCCCCCCACCCCCTTTATTTTTTTTATTTTTTTTAAATCTCTCTTCTCATGTTCAATAGAGCAGAACCTGGCCGTCTCTATTGTCACATAGACAATCTATGACTTGGCTATTATCTTACATCTATTCTCCTAACCCTCATACCATGGGTATTTTGAAATCAGCTTCCCCCCACTTCCCCCTTAATGATCTACCTCCCATGTTTGCCTTCTTGTCCCCATTTTATTTCCTCCTTTGCTTGTATTTGAACCTTTCAAAATACATACTGCTTAGAATATTACATAGCCTCACCAGAATCTCTGTCCTGAGCCTTCCATTCTGCATACCCAATTTATATGTTTGCTATTACCGAATGTATTCATTTGAAAACCAATAAAAAAACGTTTCCACAAAAAAAAGATGTTTAATTCTAATAACAGCTCTTATGCTAAGTTCATATGCAAGTGGTTAAAAGATTGTGCAATGTTGGAGTAATGCTCCATGTGTGGTGTTTGTTTGTAGCCACACAATAATTATTGAATGGAGGTATTTCAATCAGACCAGTTGCCAGAGGTGAATAAAATCAAGCACTTACCCATGCAATCTCCATTTGCAAACATTTGTTATACAAATTAGGTCGTTCTGAAGAGCTTAGTGACTTCAAGTGTGGTACTGTGATAGATGACATCTTTGCAATAACACGGTTCGTGAAATTTCATCCCTGCTTGGTATTACACGGCCAACTGTAAGTGATATTATTAGAAAGTGCAAGCGTTTAGGAACAACAGCAACTCTGAAGACAATGTAAAATCACAGAGCAGGGTCAACGACTGCTAAGGCGCATGATGCGTAAAAGTCGCCAACGCTCTGCTGATTCCATAGCTGAAGAGTTCTGAACTTTCACTGGCATTAATGTAAGCACAAAAACTGTGGCGGGAGCTTAATGGAATGAGTTTCCATGGCTGAGCAGCTGCAAGTCTCACATCACAAAGGCCAGTGCTAAGCGTTGGATGGAGTGGTGTAAAGCACACCGACAGTGGAGCAGTGGAAACGTCTTCTGTGAAGTGACGAATCACGCTTCTCTGTTTGGCAGTCAGATGGGCGAGTCTGGGTTTGGCGAATGCCGGGAGAACGTTACCTGCCTGACTGCTTTATGCCAAATGTGAAGTTTGGTGGAGGAGGGATAATGGTATGGGGCTGTTTTTCAGGGTTTGGGCTAGGCCCCTTATCTCCAGTGAAGGACAATCTTAATGCTTCAGCATACCAAGTCATTTTGGACAATGTTTGGGGAAGGCCCTTTTCTATTCCAACATGACTGTGCCCCAGTGCACAAAGCAAGGACTACAAAGACATGGTTTCATGAGTTCGGTGTGGAAGAGCTTAACTGGCCCGCACAGAGCCCTGACCTCAATCCCATCGAACACCTTTGGAATGAACTGGAATGGAGATTGAGAGCCTTGCCTTCACGTCCAACATCAGTGCCTGACCTCATAAATGCTCTACCGAATGAATGGCTGCAAATTCCCACAGAACCACTCCCAAGTTTTGTGGAAAGCCTTCCAAGAAGAGTGGAAGCTGTTATCGCTGCAAAAGAAGGACCAACTCCATATTAAAGTATATGTATTTGAACACAAGGTCATTACAGTCCCTATTGATGTAATGGCCAAGCGTCCGAATACTTTTGTTCATATAGTGTGTGTGTATGTCTGTATGTATATTCACCAGGAGGGCATGGGGAGGAGACAAAGGAGGTGCCTGAAGGCCCAACTGGAGGGCCATGAGGAGCCGGGAGCAGTCCCAGGCCCTTGAGGCAGAATGTAAGCATCTTGATTTAATAATATAGTAATATATTTTAGTGTGTTGTTTGTGTTGAAAAGTAAAATTTTGTGTATAGTGATTCCTAAATAGCCTAGCTTAATAGCAGGTGTATGAATTTAACAGGCATAATAACTGTTTGCCCTTAAGTTAAACATCACCACAACAACGACATCTGCACATGCATCCAAAATGAAGTCCTCTGGCTAATACTGTGTTACCAATAAGATGAATCTTTAAGATAATTTATAATAATATAACACCTGTCAACTCTCTAGGCCTTGAGAAATGTGGGAACAAACTTCACCCATAGAGCAAAGATATGTTTGTAAGATGTAGTAATGTTGTGATGTTTAGATTTGGTATTTACACATTTTTTCCCCTTTTTTCCAGCTCAACAACACCATGATGAGCAAGCAGAAGACAGGAGGGTACCCCTGTCAGTTTTGATTTAAAGTAAATAAAAAAAAATAATGAAATGCAAATTATGTGGAATACATAGAAAATAACTACAGTTAAATGTTATTTTTTATGCATGTTATAAGTTGATTTTATAATTTGTGCTATAAAAATTATGTTGAATAATAAAAATGTATTCATTCATGTTTGGATGTAAGTTTGCGTAGCCTATAATTTACGTGAAATAGCTCTGCTCGTGCTCAGATATGTACCTTACACCAGTGAGCGCAATTGCATGCAATTCATGTCCGAATGCAAATGACACTTCCACCTGCCTACGCCTTGAAGGGCAGAATGGGCAGATGGATGTAGGCATTGTACAGTAAAGGCATGCCGACACAGGTGCGGACAATTCAAATTCTGGGGTTCTCTTAAGTACACTTGTTTCAGCTGTATCATTTGCACCTGCTACAGGGCCGGTGTGCCGAATGAGGACTGGCACGGCATAGTCTTTCTTTGGGAAAGTACACGTATGTGCGCCACTTGTTAGCTCAGAACATGTGTATGCAACTAAGATATATTATAGAAAATGCACTGTATGTACAGTACGCATTAAGAAAATCTTGATTTATGTTTTTAATGTAAAAATATTTATAGATTTTGTAAACCAACCATATTTTTATTAAGGATTATACTGTTTAGAGTTGTTTATTTATTTTATAATATTTTTATACGTTCTGATATGACCTTATATTGTACATATTTTTGTACGTATATTGCACTCTGTTCTGTCAACATATGGCAAGAACCGTTTAGGCAGAGCGTACTTCCACCTAGATTGAAATTGAAACTCATCTTGATATCCGCTTGGATTTGCATGCAGTCGTTCCATGCTATTTTTTAAACTGCAACTTGCATTCCGATTTGATGTCATTCTTTTCTTGCGATAGCACTATGAACTAAGCTCTACCATTAATTGACTTCATGTCTGGCAATCATCATTGGAATGTCACTGTATCACATGAAGTGTAGGTAGTGGAATGCATGGGGGGAAAAATGGGGACAGGAGAGTGCATCGGGGAAGATATGGACACATGGAGGAGAGGGAGCGAGGCAGTGCATGGATGGGGGGAAGAAAAGTGAAAATTGCATGGGTGTGTGTGTGAGGATACCAGTCTTATGTGAGCTCTTTTGTGTACACAGCCTAGCTGGTCCACCGGAGACAGCCTTATGTGGTAGCTGAGGGTACTCTGTATCTCCGTGAGTTCGGAATTTCTAATGTAAAAACAATTGGAAAGACACTGAGGGTAGTGTATAAACCGAGTACAATATAGAGGAAGCTGTGTATATTGTGAGTGTATTTTATACACAGAGTACAGTATACAGGGGGCAGTGTATACATAGAGTACATTGTACATGAGGGCAGGCAGTATAATACGAAGAATACACTGTACAGGGGCGTAGTGTATGTGAAGTGCATTGTATGCACAGAGTACACAGTATAGTATCGGGGGCAGTGTATATTGAGTGTAGTGTACACACAGTACCGGGGGACAGTGAATACTCATGGTGCAATATACGAGTGCAATGGATATTCAGTACAGTGTATGCACAGAGTACCCTGTATCAGGGCAGTGAATATTGAGTGTAATATATATGCACAGTACTATGTGCAGGGGGACAGTGTATGTGCAGAGTACAATGTACAGGGTATACATAGGATGTAGTAGACGGGGCAGTGGATATTAAGTTCAGTGTAAATGCAGAGCACAGTGTATGTATACAAGGCGCATTTTATATGTAGTGCAATGTATACAACATAAAGTGTACATTGTAGACATAGTTTATTATATGGGAAGCAATGTATATTGAGGCAGTATACACACAGGGAGAGTCTGTATAGAGTGTATTGTATACACACGTTACAGGGGGCAGTATATATGGAGTACATTGCATACACAGATTAGGGAGCCAGTGCATATTGAGGGAGTGTATACACATAGTACATTATACAGGGTGCAGTGTATATTGACCGCATTGTATAAACCGATTACAGGAAACAGTACAGTGAGCAGTGTATAATGAGTGCAATGTAGACACGGGGCAGTGTATATTGGGTACATTGTGTATTGACTGAAATGTACAGGGTGATTCAAAAGTCACAGTACACCCTTTTATTTCAAAAACTCTACAGGAAATTGGGAAACCTGAATACTCCTGTAAGGTATGGGTGACGTGGTCTCTTTTACGGTATGTACCAAACATGGGCGCCATCTTGAAATCGGCCAATAGGCCCAATTCCTGTAGAGTTTTTGAAATAAAAGGGTGTACTGCGACTTTTGAATCACCCTGTATATACAGACTACAAGGGACAGTGTATATTGATTGTAGTTTATACATAGTAAAGTATAGGGTGCAGTGTACACACAAATCAGGGGCAGTGTATATTGAGTACATTGTACACACAGATTAAAGGGGTTAGTGTATATTGAGTGCAGTGTATAAACTGATTACAGGAGCCAGTGTACACAAAGTATAATATACAGTAAGCAATATATATATATTGAGTGCAGTTTATTAACAAGTGCCAGCGTATATTGAATGCAGTGTACGCACAGTATTGGGGGTAGTGTATATTGAGTGAAAGGTATATACAGATTACACAGGCATAGTATATTGATTGCATTGTATGCACAGAGTAGAATATTGTTATGTACGTCTAGTGGCTATCCAATAACGATTGTCCACTTCCATTGATGTGGTTCCAAAGCACAATGCAATTTAATAGCAAAAAGCAGCAGAGTAACAATTCAAAATAAAATAAGTACAACCGTTACTTATGCAGGTGCCCTGGATCCAGCATACAGTCCTGAAGTCTGTGGTCAAAGTGACTGAATACAGGTCTCAGAGCCGCTGCTTATATACAGTCAGTGATATAGTGAAAACAAAACAGATGATTTGGCATGTTTCCATAGGTTCAGGCTTCAGGACGGTCCAGTGTAATGCAGGTCATTGGCCAGTTCAAACGATGCCATCCAAGGGTGGGTGTCAGCTCTCCAGAAGATGCATACTAATCTTCCCACCAAGAACTAGTTCAAACTGGTCTATTTACATTACACAGAAAATACCATTTCAAATAATTTATTCCCTATAATTCATATCTAGCATACGGAAGGTGCGATCCTTTAGGCGATTAAACCAGACGACTGCAGATAAATAGGGGATTAGAATGATACCAGACATGATATGTTTCCTGTGACCTGAACCTTAGATCTCACTAACGTGTATATAACATTAGAATATTTCACCATAAACTCTGCTACATTTCATTACAAATAACTATGTGTTGCAACTAATTTTAATGTGAGCTAATTACATGAGTATGCATTCGTGTAAATGCATGTATAAGTATTTGCACGTGTTGTGGTTAGTTACACTCCTCCACGCTGTAGCGTAGCTATTTGCATAACTTCAGACATAGACAATCTGATTGTTAGATATTGATTTGAAATGGCCATATCCAATTAGCTGACTTCGACAGTATACAGGGGGCAGTGTATATTGAGTACAGGATATAGGAAGGGGGGGGGGGGGGGTGTGTGCATATTGAGTGGAGTGTATACAACAGGGTACTGTATACAAGTAGCAGAGTTTATTGAGGGCAGTGTATAGAGTTAACTGTAATAAGATTACAGGGAGTAGGATATATGGAATGTAGTGTTTACATACAGTATAGAGGCAGTGTATATTGAGTGCATTGTATACAGAGTACAGTATACGGGAGGTAGTATACATTGAGCACATTATATACAAAGATTACAGGGAGTAGTGTATATCGAGTTATGTGGGTATACACAGAGTACAATACACATGTGGCATTCTACATTGAAGTCAGTATATACAGAGATTACAGGGGCAGTGTATATGGAGTGCTGTATAGCGTAAGTTGGAACCCCGCCCTGCGTTATGTACGGTGGCCGGGGTGGGACAAGCCGCTTGTGACGTCACGCAGTCCCTGCCCAGCCGCAGCTGTCACACGGTGCCCGAACACCCGGATCCGGCCTGAGGTGCGACCCGGGTGATGGGAGGGAGAATGACGGATGAACATGGTCGGGTGTGTAAAGGGCAGCAGGCTGGGTACATAGAACTGTGACTAGCAGGGCCTGGGGCAGCAGTGAGGGGTGTACGGAGCCCAGAGAACATACTCGGTCATCATGTGTAGAGTACAGGCCGGGTTTGACGGGTGTGTGCATAATAACTGCATGTTCCTATCGTGTTATATCATAATTGTACTGCGTGTACCACCGGCATTGTGTAGGGGGAGGATCCATTTCAGGCATTTAAATCCCAACAATACATGTGTGTATTATCTTCACCCTACACATCCTTTACATTTGTCTTATACTAATCCTACACATTTTATGCGTGTGTATTATACTGGCCCTATAGTGTTTACATGTTTTTATTGTACTGATTCTATACCTGTCTGTGTTCTACTGACACTATACATCCCATACCTGTCTGTGTTATGCTGACACTATACATCCCATACCTGTCTGTGTTATACTGACACTATACATCCCATACCTGTCTGTGTTACACTGACACTATACATCCTATACCTGTCTGTGTTACACTGACACTATACATCCTATACCTGTCTGTGTTATACTGGCACAATACATCCTATACCTGCCTGTGTTATACTGACACTATACATCCTATACCTGCCTGTGTTATACTGACACTATATATCCTATACCTGCCTGTGTTACACTGACACTATACTTCCCATACCTGTCAGTGTTATACTAATCCTACACTTCCCATAGCGGGTGTGTCTTATAGTGATTCTACACATCCTGTACCTGTGTGTGTTGTTTTTCCTCCCCCCTACACCTCCTGTACCTGTGTGTGTTGTGCTTCCTCCCCCCTACACCTCCTGTACCTGTGTGTGTTGTGCTTCCTCCCCCCTACACCTCCTGTACCTGTGTGTGCTGTGCTTCCGCTCCCCTCCCCCTCCTGTACCTGTGTGTGTGCTGTGCTTCCTCTCCCCTCCCCCTCCTGTACCTGTGTGTGTGTGTATGCTGTGCTTCCTCTCCCCTCCCCCTCCTGTACCTGTGTGTGTGTGTGCTGTGCTTCCTCTCCCCTCCCCCTCCTGTACCTGTGTGTGTGCTGTGCTTCCTCTCCCCTCCCCCTCCTGTACCTGTGTGTGTGCTGTGCTTCCTCTCCCCTCCCCCTCCTGTACCTGTGTGTGTGTGGTGCTCCCTTCCCCCTCCTGTACCTGTGTGTGTGTGGTGCTCCCTTCCCCCTCCTGGACCTGTATGTGTTGTGCTCCCTTCCCCTTACACCTCCTGGACCTGTGTGTGTTGTGCTTCCTCCCCCTTACACCTCCTGGACCTGTGTGTGTTGTGCTCCCCTCCCCCTACACCTCCTGCACCTGTGTGTGTTGTGCTCCCCTCCCCCTACACCTCCTGGACCTGTGTGTGTTGTGCTCCCCTCCCCTTACTCCCCCCCCCCGTGGACGGAGTAATATCTTAATTTAACCGTTAACTTGTCATGTGATGTGGCCGCGTCAGCGCTCCCCGGGCTGAAACCTGCCAGCCCGCGCCTGGTTTTGCTCCCCTCCTCTTACACCTCCTGGACCTGTATGTGTTGTGCTCCTCCCCCTACAACTCCTGGACCTGTATGTGTTGTGCTCCTCCCCCTACACCTCCTGGACCTGTATGTGTTTATGAGTTTGAAAAGAGAACAGAATCCTATGTAGCACTCCTGGAGTGCTACATAGGTAAAGATTCTGTTCTCTTTTCAAACTCATATGTTTTATATATATGACCTTAGCACCCCCTCACATAGCAAAGTTAATTCAAGAGTGAGGTTGGTTGTTGTCTAGTGCGGAGCGGTTTTTCCCTTTCCCCTATTTTCCCAGCTTTCCCTTTGGGATTACCTGTATGTGTTTATGCTGGTATGATCCCACAAATCATATAACTGTGTCATTCAATGCTGACCGTCATCATCTTATTAATACCTGTGGCTGTATCACTTATAAGTAACTCATTGTATACATTTCTTTCAATTATTGGTGCAGTGCGCCGATGTATATCATTGCAGATGTACTGATTTTTGTATTAGAAATGTATTGATTTCTGATGCAGTGGGCATGTGTTGGAGAAAATGTGTTTTTTTTAAGAAGGGAAAAAGGAAAATCCCATGCTAATTAGGCCCTTTCATTTGTGAGTGACCAAGACATCCTTTAGCCTGAATGCACTGGGGAGGGGGGTGTTGGACTTTTATCCTGTGTCTTAGAGAGATAGGGAATCACGGATTGATGTAACTTTTGTTAAATTTGTTAAGTTGCTGTTAAATCCAAGTCTAGAGAACATATTACACCCTGATGCTAATCATTGAATGTAATATCTCAGACATTGTGGTGCCGGGTAGGAAAGGGGCTGGTTTATCCCCTGCTAACGTGTGTCAGAAACAGTATATAAAGAGCTCTGTTTGACCATGTAATGTATTATACCATCTGTACTTCTGGATGACCACTAGTACCTCCAACTAGTGTGTAATGGTCCTTGTAAGGGCCCCTTGAGAAAATAATCATCACTGTCTGAAGATTCTGTCGGACCGTTATGGCCTGCTGTATCCTGTGACCAACAGATACGAGCTTACATTCTAATCCTTTCACCAGCTGTCCTGTGTTGAACCCAGCATCTCTATGCCAACGCTCTGCCCACTACCCAGCTATTCTGATCCATAGTAAGCAGTCAGGAGGTACCAGTCAACCCGCAAGAAAGAGGCAACTCCAGAGGTGAGCGGTTCTAGATGCCACGAGTTGTGGCAGCGAGATTCTCCTACAACTATTGCTCAGTTGGCATTCACGGTGGGCAAGTGTTTGGTGGCAAGGCAGTGGCAGGAAGGGCAATGACCCCTCTAGCACCAGTGGCATCTAGCAGCAACTCACTATACTCATGTTCCCGGCAGCTGACAGACAGAGAGTCCTGTCTGGCCTCTCTGATTGTGTTTTAACACAATCAGCACGGCCAAGCATCATACTCTACTTATTTGGCAGTTAGTCACTGTGAACACAGTCTCCTCTGACAGGGAGTGATTTTACATGTTCCTCATGTACCTCTTCTGCTCAGAAGTCCCTTTTAATGTTATGGAATTCCGAGCCATCTACCTGGCCTTAAGCACCAAGATATTGCTCCATAAGTCTCATGCACTCCTAGTCCTGATGGAAAATGCCAAAGCAGTGACCTGTATCATTTATTTATATAATGCCACCAATTCCACAGCACTGTACAGCCGGAGGAAACTCACTCAAATATGGGGAGAAGATACAAACTCCACACAGATAAGGCCCTGGTTGGGAATTGAACTAATGACCCCAGAGCTGTGAGGAAGAACTGCTAACCACTGAGCCACTGTGCTGCCCTGATGAACCGTCAGGGAGCAATATGGAGTCCTCAGGCCATGAGAGGAGCAACTTGCATCCTGAAGTAGACAAAAGGCTTTGTTCCGACCATATCACCTACCTACATTCTGGGGGTGGACAGCTGGGAGGCAGACATTCTGAGCAGCCAACACCTTCGGAAATAGATCTGTTGGCATACTCAACTAAATTTATAAAAAGTTCCTCATTGATGCACAGGTGGTTCTTTAGCTGTTTTATGTTTTCAATCTGTTCCGCTGATTCTCTTAATTAGTCATCCTCAGCTTCTTCCTCTTTAGCCAGCCGTACTGTCTCGGGGTCCTTTTTAGACAAGGACTGTCAGAGCTTGCTTTGACGCTATGGCTCTTTAAGCCATGATCCTTAAGACTAAGGGTCTTGCTGCCCTGGTTATTGAAGCCTTGCTGCATATACAGAAGCCTGTATATAGCTTTCCTGTGTCTTTCATAGGGTATGAAAATCCTAATTTGTTTGCTGTGAGTTTTTCACCTGAGATTTTTCATATTTTCTTTTTTTTTTACTACTTTTTCCTCCAGTGCTACCTGGAAAAAAATGTCTCTGAGCTCCTTCAATGTATAGTTTTCTGCCCTCTCATGGTTTCTCAGCTCCAGTCAGTGCTATTTCCTAATGTTAGTGTTTTTACAAGAAGTTGGGCATGTTAGGCTGTCGTTCCATTTGTCATTATCATCAATCATGAATCATCATTATCATCAATTTGTATAGCGCTAATATATTTTATAGCGCTTTACAATTGGGAACAAACACAGAAGTAAAACAATATTGGGTAATACAGACAGAGAGGTAAGAAGACCATGCTCGCAAGCTTACAATCTATAGGAAAATAGGAGTTTGATACATGAGGATAAGTGCTGCATTTTGCATATTGGTCCCACCGGATTGCAAAGGTAAAGAGTGCTTAGGGACAGTATGATCCAGCCATACAGCAATGTTGGTCAGGGGGTTGGAGACAGGGGCCGCTGATAGGGCCGGGCGGTAGGCCGGCCGCTTCCCGGATAAATTGTCTCCTGTTTTTACCGGCGGCCGCATCCAATGACACAGGATGCGGCCGCGTCAGCTCATAGGCGGCCGCATCCCCTGACACGCGATGCGGCCGCGTCATCAATGACGCGGTCGCATCGCGTGTCATGGGATGCGGCTGCCTCTGCGCCCCCCGGGCTGACATCTGCCAGCCCGCGCCTGGTTGGAGAGCTGTTGTCTTGTGTGATCTGTAAAGGGTGGTAATAGGGAGGTTAAGAGGGTGGTTGAGAAATTTCATAAACTTGCCTGAAGAGGTGGGTTTTCAGAGAAGGTTTGAAGACTAGAGGAAAGTCTTTTTTGTGTGAGGGAGGGAATTATACAAACTGGGTGTAGCCTGAAAAAAGTCTTTTAACCAGGAATGGGAGCAGGTGATGAGAGACGCAGAATGGAGGTATCGAGTTGGAAGATATTAGGAGACAAGTAGTGAGACAATTTTGAAACAAGTGAGCGTGCTGATGCAGTTTTGATGGTTTTGTATGTTAGTAGAAGTATTTTATTTTGGATTTGGTAATAGACAGGCAACCAATATACAAACTGACAGAGTGGATCAGCAGTGGAAGATCGATTTGCAAAGAAATTCATTCTATCCGCTGTGTGCAAAATAAATTGTAGGAGTAAGAGTTTGATTCCGGGAAGACCAGTAATGATGGTATTGTCAATGTGGGAGATCATGAGTGCATTAATTAAAGTTTTTTGCAGTGTCTTGTGAGAAATGTGCATATTCTGGAAATGTTTTTTAGATGTATGTAACAGGATTTTGATATAGATTGGATGTGGGGAAAATAGGATAGTTCTGAGTCAAGGATTACACCTAGGCAGTGAGCTTGTGGGGTATAATTTATTGTCCTGTTGTCAACAGAGAGAAAAATGTCAAGTAGGTAACATCTGATGGCTGGTTGTAATATTATTAGTTCTGTTTTTGAAAGATTGAGTTTGAGTTGGTCAGAGGACATTTCATCATCATCATCAACATTTATTTATATAGCGCCAGCAAATTCCGTAGCGCTTTACAATTGGGACATTTAAGATGAAATAGAGGAAAGACAGTAACATAGTCCAACACCGACGGTGAGAGATTCGGAGAGGTTAGATAAATTTGGGTATCATCCGCATAGAAATTATACTGAAATCCAAAGGAGTTCGTTTTCCAAGAGTAAGGTGTAGAAAGAGAAGAGCAAAGGACTTGGGACTGAGCCTTGTGGTTCTCCAACTGATAAAGGAAGCGAAGAGAAGGTCCATCCAGAGAAACTAACACTGAACATTCAACTTGATCTATGTGAGCCCCATTAAATCTGTTCCCTTTATTTTTTCAATTGGAAGTTTGTTTTTATTTTAGCTAGTGTTTTGGCTAGGCTGGTTTCTGAACTGGCAGCTCCTTCCCATAAGTCTCCTTGTGCCCTCATCCTAGTAATTCCAAGGAGGCAGCATTTTACTCCTTTAATGTGTTAAATGGTTTATAGATCTTTATGTCCAGGATTCAGGAGTTCAGGATTCAGGAGTTCTCCCACTGAATCAGGATGGCAATCTGACACGTCTGTTCTGTGATCCTGTCTTGGCTGATATGTAACCAAGGTTTTTGGTCTTTCTTGGGCCGAACGTCATGGGGTGCCTTTCCTAAAATGTAGAAAGTCTACATTGTTCTCCCTGTGTTTGCGTGGGGTCTCTCCAGGTGCTCCAGTGTCCTCCCACACTCCAAAAACATACTAATTGGTTAATTGGCTGCTGACAAAATTAACCCAAGTATGTGTGTGTGTTTGCCTCCATTGGGGCAGGGAGTGATGGAAAATATACAAATATTCTCTGTACAGCACTGAGGAATTGGTGGCGCTATATAAATAAATGGTGATGCTGAGGATTGCTTTCTCTGTTGAAATGTTGCCTTTTGAAGGAATGTCCTCCAGGATGTTTTCATTAAGGGAGGTTTCTACTGTTGACGAGAAAACTACATTTTCCAACTTGCCATTAAACCTCTTTCTCCAAGGCTGGAGAGGTATATAGACCAACCTACCCAGGAATGTATGTGTCTTGTTTTGTTTTTTTTGTTTTTTTTACCTAAGGGTAAACTCATCATCTGTGTCTTGTAGAAAAGGGGTGTAACAATGAGTACAAAATTCACCTGCTCTATGTTAATAACCATACATAATTTGGTGTCATAAGTAAATATGGATACTGTATAGATCATTGGAGCTGTTATCCAGATTTGCATATCTCTGGTCTATACTCCATATGGCCGAAATTATTTTAATACATTTGACTACAGTAAAAGATACTACTGGTTAATTGGATGGTCCAGTTTGTTTGATAATTTGAATAAAAAGTGAATTATTTGGTATAACATTGGAATAATGAAAGCGGTAAGAAAAAGGCTGGCTTTGAGGGTGGCTGCAGATTTGGGCATGTTATTAGAAAGGTGGCACCAAAGAAGTGAGGAAAGTGACTTGAAGTACTTTGACATCTGGTACAGGGATAGCTGTGAAAACCGACGCTAAGAGCTTGGACATTGAGGAAATTGATGGGATATTTGGCCACATTGGACAATTATATGTTTGGACAGTGAGAAAGATGACAACAGGTTTAGCTGTGTAAAGGATGTGTGCACTGTAGAAGGTCATGAAGATTCATCTGTGAAAAAGGTGAGGGGAGAGAACAGGGGTGGTGAGTAGAGATTGGAGTAGGTTTAAATGAAAGAGGCTGGTAGGAATGGTTTAGTTATGAAGAAATACAGTTCGCTGATACTTAAAGCATTGACATGGAAATGGCAGGAAGAGTAGTGACAGTGGAAAAGTTAAAGGAAAGTGCTGTACTGTGAGATAAGTTTGGCAGGGATGTATGTTAGCTAGTGTGTGACCGCTAATGGAGAGGCAGAGTGAACAATTATAGTTATCCACTAGCATCAGACTCATAGTACACAGTTTATTTCTTGCTCTTTTTCCTGTCTGGGAATGGCAATTTGGTAAGTGTCTGAGCAGAGGTCTCTTTGGGACGTCTCTAGCTTGCACCAAACTTCCGGATTTAAATTTTATTACATGCTGGTGAGGTGGACAAAGTCTGAGAAGTATCTATAACAACCAACAGATATTCTGCCTGTTCCCCACAGTGCATATTTTTTGGCACCACGGAAGTACATGGTCACGAAGCAGCTCACTTCTTCTAAGCTATGGATTGTCAGACAGCTGGAGAGCGCCTATAGGATTATTTTGACTGCTGAACTTACCACACTGCTATATGTTTCAGGATGAAATCTCGGTGAGTGAGAACAAGCCGGATATGAATGACCGCACATGGGTAGATAAGTCTGGCAGCCCCAGTGAGGACGAAAAGATGAGGAGTCCTCAGAATATGCCAGGCCCTGAGGATGGTGAGTATATATATATATATATATGTGTGTGTGTGTGTAATATTTTTTTTGTGTGCAAGTACAGTGTAGCATATCGCATTTTCCACCTGCCCCTGATGATTGACTATGGATTGTCAGTTGGTTTGGGAAGGTAAGGGTTACACTGTGTCTGGAATGTGCAGGAGGAAGAGGTCAGGGCTATGGAGGGGTGTGTTGCATCTGGATGAGCTTGATTGTAAAAGGTAAATAGACATATTCCAATTTAGGTCAAAGATCGTTTCTATGGAGTTTGGGCCGGCCTCCTTTGCAGCTGAGATAGTACAGAGTGAAGGAGTGAACGAAGGGTGCCAGCTGTAGCCAAACTGTGTGGGGCATACTGTGGTAATAGGAAGAGAACGCTGCTTGTGTACTGTGGTGAGTGGAAGAGAGCGCTGCTTGTGTACTGTGGTGAATGGAAGAGAGCTCTGCGTGTCTGCTGTGGTGATAGGAGGAGATCGCTGCTTGTATGCTGTGGTGATAGGAGGAGAGCGCTGCATGTGTGCTGTGGTGATAGGAGGAGAGCGCTGCTTGTGTACTGTGTTGATAGAAAGAGAGCACTGCTTGTGTGCGTGGTGATAGAAAGAGAGCGCTACTTGTGTGCTGTGGTGATAGAAAGAGCACTGCTTGTGTGCGTGGTGATAGAAAGAGAGCGCTACTTGTGTGCTGTGGTGATAGAAAGAGAGCTGCTTGTGTGCTGTGGTGATAGGAGGAGACCGCTGCTTGTGTGCTGTGGTGATAGGAGGAGACCGCTGCTTGTGTGCTGTGGTGATAGGAGGAGACCGCTGCGTGTGTGCTGTGGTGATAGGAGGAGACCGCTGTTTGTGTGCTGTGGTGATAGGAGGAGACCGCTGCTTGTGTGCTGTGGTGATAGGAGGAGACCGCTGCTTGTGTGCTGTGATAGGAGGAGACCGCTGCTTGTGTGCTGTGGTGATAGGAGGAGACCGCTGCTTGTGTGCTGTGGTGATAGGAGGAGACCGCTGCTTGTGTGCTGTGGTGATAGGAGGAGACCGCTGCTTGTGTGCTGTGGTGATAGGAGGAGACCGCTGCTTGTGTGCTGTGGTGATAGGAGGAGACCGCTGCTTGTGTGCTGTGGTGATAGGAGGAGACCGCTGCTCGTGTGCTGTGGTGATAGGAGGAGACCGCTGCTTGTGTGCTGTGGTGATAGGAGGAGACCGCTGCTTGTGTGCTGTGGTGATAGGAGGAGACCGCTGCTTGTGTGCTGTGGTGATAGGAGGAGACCGCTGTTCGTGTGCTGTGGTGATAGGAGGAGACCGCTGCTTGTGTGCTGTGGTGATAGGAGGAGACCGCTGCTTGTGTGCTGTGGTGATAGGAGGAGACCGCTGCTTGTGTGCTGTGGTGATAGGAGGAGACCGCTGCTTGTGTGCTCTGTTTCTGGGAGAGTTATGCAGTGAACTGAGAGACTATGCAGTTATTTGTAGTGCAAGTTTTTTTTAGTGGTATGATAAGAATTTTGTGGTATTGTATGTGTTTTGCAGTGTATATCTATAGGCTAAATATACACATTCAATGTCATTTCCATGCAAAAATGCACCCCTGGTGTGCATTTCTATTTGTGGAAATGTGTATATCTACCCGCCTCAAACATGCAATGGTGCACGGTTACATTTCACTTTTGGGAACTGCCCCTGTAAAATCACCCTGTGACTTTTTTTGCACGATTGCAGGTTAAGCTGCAATGCACATAGTGGGAGTGAAATGTCACTACAACGTTCAGCCTTACTTGTTCCAGTGTTGTTCATGTATTCTCATGAAACTGGAAAAACAATTTTTTGTATTTTTGTAATAGGTATTTATATACTTAAAGCAGGTACTTACACCTAATTTACCTTAATGTTAAAAACATAAAATAAAAAAATGCTCCATTGAAGGTGTTGGACAATGCTCAGTAACCAAAACAGCTTAATCATCTGTTATAACCTAGTATTTAGGCTGAAAGAGTTAGAAATGATACTGTGGAATGCAGTAGATATGCAGGGGTGAGCAGAATTAAAGCAGTCAGATGAAAGTTGAGTTAGTGGGATGCAGGATATGTGAAATGATTGTTGAGGCACTGGTTGTAGGATTGTTGTAGTGAGGTCACAGGTGAGATAGTGGGGTGCAGGATAGAAGCAACAAGATGAGGGTTGAGTCTCTGGGATGTAGGATAGGGGCACTGAGGTGGTGGGGTGTTTTGAGGTAGAGTGCAGTATAGATGCGGTTAGATGTGGGGGCAATAGAATGTTGGATAGGTGCAGTTAGATGAGAGTTAAAGTAGTGGGGTGCAGAATAGGTGCATTAAGGATTGAGTTAGATAGATGTGGTGGGTTACAGGAGAGCTAAAGTGAGGTGGGGAGATTGGTGTGGGAAAGTTGGTTGCATGGAGATTAAGAATATAAGCAAATGGGTGCAGGATGGAGCAATGGGATGAGAGTTGAGGCAGTTAGTGCAGTATAGATACACTGGGGTGGGGGGCAGGATAGAAGTAGTGATGTGAAAGTTGAGGCAGTAGGGTGCACTGAGGGGAGGTTTGAGACAGTGGACTGCAGTATAGGTATTGTAAGGTGGGGGGGTTGGTTGAGGGAATTGGGTGCATGATAGGTGCAGTGAGGTGAGGGCTGAAACAGTGAGATGCAAGATAGGTTCAGCATGGTGAGAGTTGAGGCATTGGGGGTGTAGTGGGATGTCTAGGTGCAATATAGATGTAGTGAGGTGTAAGTTGAGGCAGTGAAGTGCAGGGTAGGTGCTGTGCAGCGAGTGTTTAGGCAGTAGGCTGCAAGGTAAATACAATGAAATGAGAACTAAGGCAGTGAGGTGTAGTGATGTTTGGGGGCAGTGTTGAGGCAGTGGTGTTCATGATAGTTACAGTGAGGTGTGGAGGCTGAGGTAGTGGGGTACAGAATATGTGAAGTGAGGTTATGGTTAATGTAGTGGGCTGTAGGATAGGAGGTGTAAATTTGGGATTGAGGCACCATGTTGGTGGCTGAGGGGGAGAGAAGCAGGTTAATTTTCTTCACCGTGGCTAAGGATATTCCTTTGTACTGTCCAAGTACAGCAGACACAGTTTTGTATTATTTTGTACTTACTGCAGGCAGACATGTGGCATTGTCAGCAAGCCCCTGTCAGTTGTAGGGGAGCTGGGTGCATTGTTAGAGGAGTTGGGATTATGCAGCTTAATCCATGTAAGATCAAGTGAGAATTCTGTGAAAGAAGAACATGGGGGAGGGGTGGTTCTTCAGTCACTCTCCCGTCCTGCTGTATGCTGAGCTACAGCCCACACAGAATGCTGTCACTTTGTGTCTCACACACACAATGCTATGTTCTGTTATGCTGTGTCACACACACAATGATATTTATTGTTACATTGTAGAACATACAAACACACTTTTGTGTATTGTTACACTGTGCCATACATGTTACATTAATACTTTATCCCACGTTGCTGTGTACTGTTATACAGTAATTCACTCACACACATACACCGCTATGTACTGTTACATTGTGTCATGCACACAATGCTATATGCGAAAGGAGAGGACGACCATATACACTCAGTCAAATGCGTAATATTATGAGGAAGAGGGTGGAGGCACCTATATGCTACATATGGGGGACACTATTTCTGTGCAGGAGGAAGCTTATCCTAAATGCAAAAAAATGCACTAATCAATATCATTGTAGGAGCAGATAATTGGGGTTTTATCAAGTTACAATTCTGAAGCCTATAAAACATCCAATCACACATTTGCCATGAGCGAGACACATTAACATTTGCTCCCAATATTTTATGTTGTGCTTGTCTTCAACTTAGGCAACATACAGTTGACTACAGTGCCCCACATTGTTTCTTCATGAAACACGTAGGAGGTGGATTCCTTACCCAAATAACCTGGTACATCTTTGACAGTGGCGAGATACAGCAGCAAGTGTGCCAATGTTTGTCTGCACATCACATATATAAGTGCAATATATTTGAAATATTTTCCAGTCAAACTGAAAAAAATGTTTGATCTATCAGAAGTTTTAACATTCTTAGCGTATAGCACTATTAAGACCTAAAAACTTTGGATCATATCTCCTACCTCCTCAAATATGGACAAAAAAATCTCATAAACAGATGTTACTTCTCCCTTGGCGAACACTTTGATAATAATCTAATTCAAATTACTCGCCCTTACCTACAAAGACTTCAAGACTTCTCCTGTGCTGCTACCCACTTAATGGAATTCCCTACCACATCTGATTAGACTCTGCCACAACCTTCAAATCTTTAAACACTCTCTGAGAAATTACCCTACTCCCACCAATATAACCCACACCTAAGCACTAAACTGTGCCCTCTTCTGAACCCTTCGTTTTCGTATCTGAATTTATTTTGCCTATCTTTTATGTCCATATTTTCCCCACTATCTGGTTTTGCGAAGCACTGTGACGCCTTAAAAATCAAAGATAGTAATATGCCTATGCACAAAGGCACAAAAATCCATTTGCGGAAAATGTGCACAGCTTGTGTCTAACACGAATGCACCTGACCTACTTATCCAACTCAAATTAAAGTCCATTACAGCAGGGGCGTGGAGACATAAGTCAACCAGGCCCCTTAGAGATGCGTTCACTTTTGACTTTAAGATACGCCTTTTAACCTGCAGTAAGTTTGCACATTGATGAAGACGGGCGACTCAAAATAATACCACTAAAACTGTACGGACGCATTTTTATGTACAGCTCTAAATCGGACAGTAAATGGATTATTTGGAAGCATTTTGCCCTGAGGTTAGTAACATTAAATGTGTCCTGTTGCAGCATGAATTGTTTTGGATTGATCGATTGGGCACAAAAAAACCCTTATAATTTTGTTTCTGTTTTGTTTTTTGGTATATCTGCAAAAATAGAAATAGGTAACTCTTTTATTCACGCATTAGCCACTGACTTTTCCTTTTATGGTACCACTGTAACTACTTCCCAAACGCCTTACAGTGGCAGTTCGGATTTCAGTTAAGTCTGAAGTGCGGTTTTTAAAACATTGCTTAAACATGGTTGCAGATCAAGTGCTAGATGAAGCAGTCAATGATAGCCTCACGTTCTGACGCTGTGCCCAGAAACTAATGTTTTCACTGTTTCACTGCGTTTAATAGAAATGCACTAATAGATCATTGATAATAGCATATATGCTAACTCTGCCGGAATGTCCGGGAGACTCCCGAATTTCAGGTACGTCTCCCGGGAGAGCTGGCGATTCTCCCACATCTGCCCACTTCACTAAATTAGAGTCAGCATGTACTGGCGGAGGGGGGGGGGGGGCTTCGTGATTTGTGTCATTTTGGCCCCACCCCCAATGATGTAATGCTTGTTTGGGGTCTTTTTACCACTGTAAAAAGACCCAAAACAGGCATTACGTAACATGGGCCGGGGCCAAAATGATGCAATTCGCGAAGCCCTGCCCATACACCCCTCATGACCTCCAGTATCTCCCGGACCCGGCCAACATAAGATCGGCAAGTATGGATAATAGTGATCTGTTGTTAGCGAGCATATCAGCTGACATTAGACCATTACTACAAAACATCTATTGCTGCAGAGATGCAGAGGAGACCTCTATTGCCCTATATTATCCTCCAGAAAATACACATTTAAAAATACTATAAAAAAAAATTACTTGAACAATGGTCCCAGTCTCCACGCTAGGTCCCTTCCCAGCCTCCCATAATGATGTCACCCATTCTCAGAATACACAAAAATAGGTGCCAGCACTCCAAATTTTTGTGGGCCAACCCCTGGCTTGAAACTCACTCTGTTGCCAAGGACTCATGCACTCAGCTATGTTACTTTAAAAGGATAAAGCACTTCTAAATATAAAATCTATACCTTTTGTCTCTGGGCCCTAAAACTGCATCAGACCTTGTACAAAGTACACACATTGGGTATCCCTATAATTAGATGGTTCCATTGTAGTTACCTAGAAGTAGTTTTATTACTTGTCATGTCAAGCACCTGAAATTAAAAGATACTTATTCCAGTATGCTGCCACAGAAAAAGCAACATCTGTCCTGAAGCAAGAAAAAAAATCTATACAAAAATTTGTTTAAAAATTGACTGAAAAATAGAAAATTTATTCCCGGTGAAACCAACATCTCTTAAACATAAATATTGGTCTAGACATGAAGAAGTAAAAGCCCTCCGGTCCTTAAACAGATAAAGGTATATGAAATTCTATTATGTGCTTCACTAGTACACAATACCATATTTCCATTTCATTATCATGTCGGACACATTTCCCATAAATGTTTACAATTATATTTTTCTATATCCGCTTCTGCTTTGCTGCATGCCCCTCCCTAATGCCAGTGACACTATGCAAATGAGAGGGAAGAGACATGTTTAGCAGGGGGGAAAAAGCAAGTCTCTATTATTATAACTTTAGGAAAAGAATAGCGTAATACAGTAGTTCCTTGCAATTTTGACAGTAGTAAAGCCCCCAGAGTGCTTGTATCATCATCATCATCATCATCATCATCATCATTTATTTATATAGTGCCACTTATTCCGCGGCGCTGTACAGAGAACTCACTCACATCAGTTCCTGCCCCACTGGAGCTTAGTCTAAATTCCTTACTATAAACACACACTCACAGACAGACAGAGAGAGGGACAAAGACAGACAGAGAGGGAGAGACTAGGGTTAATTTTGATAGCAGCCAATTAACCTACCAGTATGTTTTTGGAGTGTGGGAGGAAACCGGAGCACCCGACGGAAACCCACGCAAACACAGGGAGAACATATAAACTCCACACAGATAAGGCAATGTTCGAGAATCAAACTCATGACCCCAGTGCTGTGAGGCAGAAGTGCTAACCACTAGGCCACTGTGCTGCCCACATGTGAAGATTATAGGTTGATTTTAATATAAGGTGCAGATGTCACATTGTTATATAGATGAACAGGATGTAACTTATGAAGGTTCATTCTGGAGTGTTTGTATCCATGTTACAGATTCCCCAGGATTTCCCCTCCCCCTTTGTTTCCTTCCTTCTCCCTCAGATCTTCAACAGCCGGTGTCTCTAGGAAATAATCTCATGTTCGTTCTTCTATTCCAGAATTGGCTAAATCCTGTCGGAACTGTAGACATGAAATGAATAAGATTGTATTTTGCTGTAATCTGATTTATACTCTCCCACTCATCGAGTCCCACTACTGGGGCTGGGGTCCAGTTATTTGGCCACAGACATTCAGCCAGATGTTAGGCTACAGTGCTCACACAACTTGCTGGAATGTGTCCTAAATTGGCAGCACAGTAAGGGAAGAGGGTGAGTGTGTGTATATTCACACAGAGAAAGTACATGTATGTATATATGTGTGTGTGTGTGTATATATATATATATATATATATATATATATATATATGAGAAACACAGTATGTGACTGCCCCCTTCCCTTACTGTGCCGCCCCCAGGTTGGAATGGCACCTCACATATACCCCAGACACCGCCCTTGTTGCCAGAAGTCAGGGTCTGGATCAGGATCATGACGCAGGGAGGACCTCTAGTGAGCTCTAATGAAGATGCATGGAAGAATTAAGTCCTCCAGCATCATGATCTATTGATTTCAGGTTACAGGAGGGGCAAGTTAAATTGTGCTGGGGTTGTCCAAAAGTGGTCAAGCCATTTAAGTAGCTTCACCTGCCCAGCTTATTACTTTCTATAGAATATTATTGCATTCTCTTAGCGACCAGGATTTTCACACAGACCCAAATAATTAATGACAAGGAGTTAATGACAAGGAGTTGCAGGGTCCCTTTTCCTTTAATTTATAGCAGGTGCACACGCAGCTTCCCATAGTAACTGCAGCTATAGAATCTCCTCCATGTTTTGCTTGGTGACAGTTGGTGCAACAGCCAGTGTTAGTACCAGCCAGAGGGACAGGCCGGTGTGGAAAGAAGCTGCAGCATTCCTCAGCAAGTATTTTTGTCTGCTAATAGCTCTTGAGCAAGTTGTATGAACGTGATTTCATACAGAGGGTGTGTTGCCCATGTGCCTCTACACAGTTAAGTTTAAAGGCAGGGAGGTGGTTCAGTGCATCATGACTGTGTGAAAAGCGCATTGAAAGCATGTCGGAAATATATGTGTTTTCAGTGCATATTTTGCACATTTTTGATGTGCTGAGGAGGATCCATTGTTCTCTTATTAACAATAGATAATAACTGTGTGTATGTAGGTTTTTTGTTCATATTTTAGGTCTAACTCTTAAACAGTAATATCATTGTCGCATGCGTTTTTAAATTATGGTTTGAGTACCCATCACAGGTGCTGGAAGAATTGTCCATGGGTCTCTCATACTTTCTATAAACCAAAAAAAACAAAAACCCATTACCTTTCAATCTTCCTTGTATCTTCTTGTTCTACAAATCATTATGTTTAAAAATCCTGCCTTCCTGAACTCTGTATATCATTCCTGTATATGACAGCTGACCCTTCTCTTCTCTAAGCTGTACATGTTCAGATCTTCAAGACTTTCCAGATAAGTTTTGTTATACACAGCTCTTTTTATAATAATTTTTGTTTTTTGAAATGGACTGTGTGGTCCACCCTGCAGATTTGATAACTTACCCCAGCTGTAGTCTCAGGCTGATTATCACTAGAACAGACAAGAGTAACATGGCAACTGTGTTGTTTATTACTTGAGGCTCATTTTCACAGTTTATTCTGCTGCACAGTGAATGTTTCTAGAATTGAACTTGCTGCTCAGTGCTCTGCATCACTGCTTATATAGGACTGTCTAAGCTGGGAGCCGTCTTTTTCACCCTGTCCTCTCCGACTTCAGAAGGCTTAGAGCCTACAACATGAGGCTAGGGGCCATTAACATGACTCGTACCCCCACACCACACTATATAGACCCAGGATGATCTGTTCCTTCCTTCATGTTCTCACACCGCACTATGTTGCTCCAGGTAGGACTGCCAACATAAGGCCAGAGGACTCCCCTCCCCAACACATTAGTCAGCTAAGCTATGGGTTATTTTATCGTGCTACCTCACACGGAGCCTGTCTGGTTTCTTTTAAATTTGTTTGAGTTTTTACATAACTTTTTTGGCCTTCCCTTCTTTGGGGGTGTATGGGTATTGTGTGAGGTTTCTGGGGTGCAACAGTTTCAGCCCTCTCGTAGAAGATAATGAAACTTGTTTTCCCATCTCAGACATCACAAGTGTCAGACTGAATACAATAGACACTGACATCCTAGTTTAATGTGTAACAGCTCCTAATATTTTCTAGTTATACACTTGTATGATATAAATAACTACTTCATAGACATACTCAGATAAGTGTTTTTAACATTTGTAATGAGACTGGACTAGTTCATACTGGAAAATATTAAATCCTCTGTTACAATGCACACAGTAGTCTGCTCATTTATGTTTTTAATGTGGACAATAATATACCTTATTACTATTACTACAGACCAGTATTTTTAAATGAAATGTATAAACAAGTATATGCCAGATATTTTCTTTCCCTGCTTAGTGACCCACAAATCCACTCATTGTTCTGTGACTAGTCCACAGATCTCGGGAACATGGTCCACCTGTGGAGTTAGAGATATTAAACTATGTTTAATATAAGACGGCAGGGTTAAGTATGACACAGTTGAATCCTGGCAGATGATGATGACAAGCATTAGGTTATAAAATAATGCTGGACTCACTCTCATGGTCGTAGAACACCTAACTCACTCAATTGCCTCTTTCAGATGACTCTTCCTCGGAGAGCTGCAATGGGAATGTCTTTTCAGTGCTAAATCCGTCCACCATCCCTGCCAGCACTGCCCTAAGCCGCACTCTCCCGGACATGAATGGGAATACCTCTGGCTCTGCTCTGGAGCTCACTGCCACATCCGATGAGCAGCCCATCAATCTCAGTGACAAGATACGTCCTACTCTGGGGGTCCCACCATATCCTTCTGATGCTTGTACCACTGAGGCCCTACGCAACCATGGAAAATATGCCCTTAAAGCCACATCTGAGGTAATTCTAGTCAAATCTCTGTCTGGAGAATAGAAATTGTTTTACATAATCTTAGGTCTTGGTGACACCCACTTGCACTGGTAACAAATGTTGGCTTATTTTTGTGCACCTTTTAGTTTTCCAGGCAGCATTTCCTCCCTAGTCTTAGTGAAATGTGAGAGTTCTAATGTAATGCTAATATGGGGGCGGGTCCAGATGGGTGGGCATGCTTTTTAAACTTGTATTGCTTTATTTCAGTCCCCTCCTTACAGCTCAGGAAGTTATGATTCCATTAAGACAGAAGTGACTGAAGTAAGTGGCTGTGCAGAGGATCTGTCGGTGGGTAGAACCCCAGCAGTTGATGATGATGACGACGACGACCATGAAGATAATGATCGTATCACAGACACAGAAGGGCTGGACCCTGAACGTCTGAAAGCTTTTAATGTAAGTGACAGGTTCTTGTCCCTTCATACAGGAACATGATCAGTAGTTCCTGCAACTGTAGGTTAATCACTGTATGTTCCACTAGCTGTAATGACTGTCACTGTAAAGGGCATTTTGTTTATTTTTTCAGATGTTTGTACGCCTCTTTGTGGATGAAAACCTTGACCGAATGGTTCCAATCTCCAAGCAGCCCAAGGAGAAGATACAGGCCATCATTGAGTCTTGCAGCCGACAGTTCCCAGAATTCCAAGAGCGTGCAAGAAAGCGCATCCGCACTTACCTGAAATCCTGCCGTCGCATGAAGAAGAACGGCATGGAGATGGTGAGAACCGAACCGGATACTTGCAGGGTCTATGTGAGTTAACAACAGGTGTATAACATGTCTGTGTGTGATATAGTAAAGGTGTATAACTTTTTCTCTGTGTGATACCATACATGTCTCTGCGCGGTACCGGGCAGGTGCACAACGTGTCTCTGCGCGGTGCCGGGCAGGTATACAGATGTATAACCCTGTGTGTTAGTTACCATGTGGGTGTATAACTTGTCTGTGTATGATATAAAACAGATGTATGTGATATAACAGAGGTGTGATATACTTACTACTCTCTTTTTCAGGCCAGGCCAACTCCCCCTCATCTGACCTCAGCCATGGCAGAAAATATTCTGGCCGCTGCTTGTGAGAGTGAATCAAGGAAAGCTGCCAAGAGAATGAGACTAGAGATTTACCAGACTGCTCAGGTAATACACATTACTGGGTAAGGGTCACTGTTTACTTATTTTCTAGGCTTTTAGAGTAATAAGTCCTCTTTAAGCCCAGAATCTCAGAAGAGTCATGATGGAAAATTAAAAAAGGGCAATGATTCAGCTGAAAATGTGTACAACATTTTGCAGTTCTTCGCAGATTCCTGTTCTATGTGTAATACTGGCTGCTATAGCACATTGGGATCATGGTCACTGTGTAGTTATATGTCCCACACAGGACGAGAACGTCTCAGTGGAGAAGCCCACAGGGCTCACACAGTCTGCATATGCGCTGCCAACAGGCACTTACAACCAGGATTCGGCCTCCATGAATGGCAGCCTTCACTATACTTATCGTGGATATGGGTCCATTGGAGGTAGCCTGCCACCACCAACTTCACTGCAAACTGGAAACCATTGCAATGGTAAGGGAGCCATCTGTGACTCTGGGGTATACTAGACATGTTGTTATCCCTACTATAAGCAGAGATTTTATATTCATTACTCTGATCTCTGGGTTGGATTTGGCTGCAAAACTGTTATTATTGCTTTCATCACTGAATTGTCCCCTTTCTCTGACCAGGTCCAACTGATCTCAGCATTAAAGGTTTGGCTTCTGGTAGCACCCATACTAACGCTACCAACAGGGCAGTGCCATGTGCCCAGCTAAGCCCTACTGAGATTGGGGCAGTGCGGCAGCTGATAGCTGGGTACCGGGAGTCGGCCGCTTTCCTGTTGCGTTCTGCCGATGAACTGGAAAACTTGATATTGCAGCAGAACTGATTGATGTTTCAGGCTGACCTTCAACCTCAACTTCAAGCTCTAAAGACTGAGATAAGACAAAGATGTCTCTTTGCCCCTCAGATAGTCGCAGACACTGAACCTGCTCTCAGAGTAGGAGCCATACTTTGTTTTGCTGGGAAATCGGGGGACTCTGTGTCTGCACTAAGAGATTTCCTTTTTGCACCCTACTGTTAGATTGAGGTCTGTCCAGCACAGGGGACAGCGATTGCATATTTATTGAGAACCGAATTTCTTCTTTTAGTAATTTATTTTTCTGAAAATGTTTTGTTTGTTTTTCTATTTCATTTATACAAAATAATTATTTGGATCTGTTTTAAAAATGGAGACACCATATTTGTGGGATGAACCAATATTTAATATACAATTCACCAGGAATTTGTCATTAATACATGACTGATGTAACTAATTCTGGTGAATTGATCGACTATTTGCTCATTAATATTGGGTCAGTCAACAAAATGGCTGCCTCTACTGTGTGCAGGTGACAGGTCTGCTTTAATTAACTGTAGCATTGAACAGTCATTCCATCTCTCCAGCAGTGGTGCCATCTGCTACCTTGGCTGGAACCATTCCACTATGGCACAGTTTCTCTTGCTTCACTGCACCATTTCACCTTATTTCTTCTCTCAAAAAACACTCCACCCAGAGCCAGGTTCATTTTCCCATTGTTTCCTAGGACCTTTTTGTCATCTTCCATACTCGGACCATACCATTCTGCACACAGGTTGTTTCACACTAGTTCGAGCATTAACCAAGACAACATTGAGTTCTGATATTAACCTACATCATTCATCCCTGGGAAGCTGAATCATTAATACACTGTTGGCTTATTGCTGCTATATTTCACCTTTTTTTCAGGTAAACGCAGCTTCCCAAGGCACATATTGACCATCTGACCTCTCCTGCTTGCTATCGTTTCTACAGGTTTTGCACAGAACATAGCAAATAGTACCTTTTGCTTCACACAACTCAGGCAGACAACCGGCTCAACACTCAATCTGCACTTCCGATTCTGTAATCAGACTGACTTTACATGTTCTCAACATTCCTGTCCACATTCAATCTGTTGTTCCAGTGTAGGTCCACACCATTTCAGCATGATTCTTGAACATTCCAACAAATGCCTTCTGTTCATGATTTGTTTAAATGTTTGTGTCTTCTATATATTTGTTTCCTTACACTGTTAAACCATTCCATCTCAAATTGTCCTTTTCCCCCAGTTCATGTCAGTCGAGCACTTTCCCATGAATGGGTTTTCCTTGGGTCCTTTTCAGGGATGATTTAGAACTTTGTCTTTACCTTGTCCTAGCTAGGTGGTCCTTAGCTGTGACCTGCATCACTTGAGGTAACTGCGGTTTTACTGCTGCTGGTGGGTTTGCGTCTGCTTATACTTATCTTGTACAAGTACAGGAAGCGGCTGCCCTGTACTTTGTGTAAAGAACATGGCGGTAGCACAATTTTCACCCAGCAATTTGTGGCTAATTGAAATCCAATTTTCTTCTGACCTCATTTTCAAAACGGCCACGCTCTCTACAGCTAGACTTGATTTTTTTTCTTCTTTACATCAGAACAAGACATAGCAGCCTATTTTATTTGTATAATTTCTGTGGTGCTTTTAATTCTGATATATATATATTTTACTTTATTTTTTGCCTTTGCTAAACCATTCCTTCCAACAGCTTTACCTACAGCCAACGTGTATTTTTTGTATGAGTTGTTTCTGATTTTGGACTGTGAGGGTCCTGTTTACATGTACAGATGTCCCAACTCCTGCAAGACCTGGTGTAGATGAGATACCACCAGGGGGCACTCCTCTGCTTACTAAAGCCACAAGTACAGGTCAGTAAACGCTGGCTTCTTGGCGGAGCGTATATCCTACACATGTTTCGCTTTATTCCCACTAACTCAGGTAAAACACATGCACACTTTACAGGCACTGGGATCAGATATAGGTTAATATATGTGTTTCAAAAGGTATCAGAATAGCCCCTAACTAATCCATGACAGACACTGGTGATGAGACTGCAAATAACACTATAATGCTAAAATCGGACCATAAATCTAGACTTACAATCAGCCTGTGATAAATACATGGCCTAGGTGGTCATCCCCAAACAAATCCAAACACTAAATCCACTTTGCAAGGCCCTGTGCCCACGCCCACAGACAGGACAGAGCGGCAAAATACTAGCATCCTCCACCCTTTGCACTACTGAGCTGCGTCGTACCTCCATCCGTCCTCCACTCCACAGCCTCCTCCTTGCACTCCAAAGCAGCCCCTACTATAGACATCTGCAGCTGCACTTGGCTATTTTAAGCAGATGAGAAATTTCAATAAACATATATATAATATATAAAATATTTATTGTTACTTACAGTGCTTTCTTTATCAGTAAATGTGGTTTTAATTATAATTTGTAGAATGTTTTTGTCATAAGATGTGATGTGTTTAGCAGGCAGTCCCCATCATTTACAGAAACCACCAAATTGTCTATAACACAGTAAACCCCATGGTATTATTAAATGCTAAGTGCACTGACATGCCACAAAGTGGAACCCTTCCTTTTTAATATGTATGTCATATGTTAGGCTGACTAATGAATAAACAACCACTGCATAATAAAATATCCCACCTTTCAGAAAGTGTGTGCGACTTGTGATTCATATTAATTGGTGGCACAATGCTTGTGGCCACCTGTAAAAAATCCTATCAAGGAGGGTGGGGATCTATAATTGGAACTGTGAAAGGGTCTGATAATGGAGAGTTGTATGAATTAATTAGTACTAAGGAGTACTAAGATAAAGGACCCAGATGGCTCCTGGTGTCACCGTGCATTTCCTCCTGCGATCACTGTATGTTGAGGCACGGTACAGACAGACCGAATTGAGAGAACCAATCCTCATCATCACCATTTATTTATATAGCACCACTAATTCCACAGCGCTGTACAGAGAACTCATTCACATCATTCCCTGCCCCATTGGAGCTTACAGTCTAAATAAAATAGATACAGATAAATAGAAATGTGAGGTTGTATACTACAAAATAGATACACAAGGAAGGTAAGGTGCTATATGCGCAATACATACATACACCTTACTGGATGCCTGTCTGTGTATACATGTGAAGGTATGAAGGAAGAGCTGCATAGAGCCAAGGAAGTGTTCTGCAGATGTTATGGGGAGTAGGGAAATTATGTCATGCTGAAGGACTCTGCGGGTTGTGCTCTCTGGTCTACACCTGCTCCCTTACATTTATTGACACAAGTTCTGCTGGCACTGGTGCCTTTCTGCCTCATGGATTTTTCAGCTTAGGTCGGTGTCCTTGGACACACAGACCAGACAAGAACAGGCATGTGAAGATAGACATTAAAGGTAATTTCTGGAAGTGTAAAAATGCTCTTTTCCTAATTTGTCCTCCTAGACTATTGATCGAGTCAATATGTCCCTTCCAAGTTCGGCCTATTACAATTATTGTTTGTATATAAGATGCCACAAGAATCCGAAGAGCAGTACAGTAGTGTAGTGTAAAGCATATTACAAAGATGTAGTGGACCAATGTGCAAAAGAAGTGTAAGGACATGGGAGAGCACAAGAATGAATAGGTTGTAGCAGAGAAGATACGAGAGCTTATACTCTAATGGACAGGGACAAGGCTGAAGCCGATGACCAGAGAGAGAGGCGTTAGGTGAGAGACCGGTAGGCTCTGATGAACTGGTGGGTTTTTAATGAGCGTTTAAAACATTGGAGGCAGATGCAGTTTGATTGGACATGGAAATGTATAATAGACCAATGAATTTTATGTGGTTTTCAGTGGGGAGTTGAGGCAACAGTCATTCGCAGACCATACAGAAAGAGGTTGCATTAATAGAGGCAGGAGCTGAGACTTTTCATAGCATCATGGGTGAGGAAGGATCTAATCTTAGTGATGTTGAAGGTGGATGAGCGACCGGAAGTGAGACGTGAAGGAGAGGGTGGAGTCAAGGGTGACACCCAGGCAGCGTAAAAAGTGAAGAACTAAGTGTAGTATCCATGGGTAGAGAAATGTGTAGAGGTTTGGAGACTCCTGGGAGGGAAGATCATGAGTTTGACATGTTGAGCTTTATGGAGATAGCAGAGAAACAACTTGACAAACAAGAAAAAGGAGGAGAGGTAGATGTGAATGTAATCAGCACTGGAGGCCGAGGGAGGAGCTGTACAGTGAGAAGAGAAAAGGACCATGGATAGAACTTTGTGGAACCCCAATTGATATAGGAAGAAGAGGAGCTGAAGTCCATTGGAGAGAGTGAAAGTGCATCAGTAGAGAAAAATTAAGTGAACACCAACGGAGTGAAGGGTGGTCCATAATGTCAAAAGCTGTAAGAGGTCCAGGAGGATGAGCATGGAGAAAAGAGAACCTTTGAATTGTCAGATTATCATCAGATTGTAGAGGGTCATAAAAGAAGTGAGGAAGCTCGTGAGGCATTTCTAGACAAGAAAAATAGTTGCAGTCATGCATTTAACAAGGAATGTCATGATCTTATGTTGCCATCATCTTATCCAGCAAATGCATAATTTTCCTCTTAAAAAATGATGCATATGCATAAAAATAGACTTGCGACTACATAAACAACAATTTATAAAAGTGCTGCACTTTTATAAATTACCTTTATTGGTTTGTTTGCAGGCTCAGCAAATGTTCCATGTTTGTGAATGAAATAGCTGAGCCCGGAGAGAAAATACAAAGTTGGAGCACACTGGTATGGCAAGTAGGGACTGGGGGGGGCACAAGTTAATATTTGATGTTGCTTAGTACACCATGTAACAGGGACTTCTAAACAGGATGTCACTGTGTTTGGGGACAAATGTTTTCTACCATTAACTATTGTGTGGATAATGTTTTATGCTCTACCTTAGCTTATGATCTGGCTCTCCCTTTTGGTTTCCATTCAGCAAAATGTGGTAGCTGAAACAAACATATTACAACTCAATATACACTAAATGGACAAAAGTATTCAGAGGCTTGACCATTACACCAAAAGGGACTGTAATGACATTGTATTCAAATACTTTAATATGGAGTTGGTTCCCCTGTTGCAGTGATAATAGCTTCTACTCTTCTTGAAAAGCTTTCCATAAGATGTTGGAGAGTTTCTGTGGGAATGTTGTGCACAGCCATTGTGTAGAGCATTTATGAAGTCAGTCACTAATGTTGGATGAGAAGGCCTGGCTCCAAATCTCTGTTCCAGTTAATCCCAGAGGTGTTTGATGGGGTTGAGGTCAGGGTTCTGTGCAGGCCAGTCAATTTCTTCCACAACAGACTCATGAAACCATTTCTTTGTAGTCCTTGGTTTGTGCACTGGGGCACAGTCATATTGGAATAGAAAAGGGCCTTTCCCAAACTGTTGCCACAAAATTGGAAGCATAGCATTGTCCAAAATGACTTGGTATGCTGAAGCATTATGATTGTCATTCACTGGAGATAAGGGGCCTAGCCCAAACCCTGAAAATCAGCCCCATACCATTATCCCTCCTCCATCAAACTTGGCATAATGCAGTCAAGCAGGTAGCGTTCTCCCGGCATCCACCGAACCCAGACTCGCCCATCTGACTGCCAAACAGAGAAGTGTGATTTGTCACTCCACAGAAGACGTTTCCACTGCTCCACTGTCCAGTGTTGGTGTGCTTGACACCACTTCATCTGACGCTTGGCATTGGTTTTTGTGATGTGAAGCTTGAATGCAGCTGCTCGGCCATGGAAACCCATTCTATTAAGCTCCCGCCGCACAGTTTTTGTGTTTACATCAATGCCAGTGGAAGTTCGGAACTCTTTAGCTATAGAATCAGCAGAACATGTGCCTTAGCAGTCTTTAACTCCGCTCTGGGATTTTACGTGGTCTTCCGCTTTGTGGCTGAGTTGCTGTTGTTCCGAAATGCTTCTGTGACAGGATGAACCGCCTATGCTACCCTTTCTGCGCTGGAAACAGGCTGGGCTTACTTTGCCGCGGTTCCCTTTTGTTATCCAAATGCGCCCTCTAACCACAGTAGGAGGGGCTTATAAATGCTGCCACCACTGGTCTCCTCCACAGCATCCAGATTTGTGTTCCTTCTGGGTAGCTTGCTGCTAGGGTACCCCCTTGCTGGTCTACCTGGGCTGGTAATCCTAACCTATTCAGGGTTGCTGTGGATGGATCCCCTCGGGCCTATCACACCGGCCAGAGCTGCTGGATAGCGGGCACAGTGGTGGTACCGGAAATCTGGATCCAAACCTCAGTACAGCCGGGAACGGATTAGAGTTGGGTCTAATCTGTAGGTCACAGGAATTTCAGCGTGGAAGAAGTTGTCAAGCAGGTCTTTCAAGCAAGTGATGTTTATTTTCTTTCACACTGGTTAAGGTACCCGTGATCAAGAGGTCAGAAGAAACAAGAATGATACATTTTAGTACAAACCCGTGCTGTTTTATACAGTTTTGGAAACAGTATCACAGGGGGTAAGCCAGTCCCCTGAAGTCTAAGTTTTTTTTAGTATCAGGATGTAAAAGTGTTTCTCCAAACATGGATTTAAATGCAATTTATAATTAACAAAATTTGCAGTTATCTGTGATATCCTAAATCACATTAATCAGAGATTTCCTTTCACTTTAACCAGGATACAGGTAGCGGCTTGCAGCTGGGCCTTCAGGCCAGAGGAGGCATTTGACACTTCACATCAAAAGTCTTAGTTAGCATTTCCTGCTATCGGCAAAACAGACTCCCTCCCCACATATGCCTAATTGGAGATTTCCTCTAGCAAAGTTACAAACCCCAAACAAGACATCTCCTCTACCAAAATACACACAATATTCAAAATAAATATATATGCAATTATATATAATAAGCGCCCTGCACTATTTCCTTTAAGTAAATTTATACCATAAGTTATTTATAAGTGATCCAGCCACATTCCTCCCCTTATCCATGATCCCCACGATTTGGGCCATGGTTCTGCAGTCTCTTGAGCTTATCTGAGGTGAGCCAGGGGGGTCCGTATCTTCCTGCTGAGACAATCCATCCGCATTGCTGTGATCCTTTTCTTTCTTGTGAATTATGTCATATGCTATAAATTTGAAGTGCAAGGCTCCAGTGCAATCTTCGCCCATTTTCCCCTGAAGTGTGTTGCAGTCACTTTAAAGGATTATGATCAGTCATCACAGTAAAATGTTGTCCATACAAATAAGGTTGAAGTTTTTTTACTGCCCAAACAATGGCCAAACATTCCTTTTCAATCATGGCATACCCCACCTCCCGGTTCAGCAGTGTTCTGCTCAAATAGGCCACAGGGTGCTCCTGCCCATCTGGCCCCACCTGGCTAAGTACTGCTCCCAGTCCATACTGTTACGCATCGGTCTGCACAATAAAGTCCTTGTCATAATTGGGCGCCAACAGTATTGGAGCACGTATCAGGCCTTCCTTCAATGGCTGAAATGCCAGCTCACAAGTGGGTGTCCAGTCAACTACTTTAGGGAGTTTCTTCTTAGTGAGATCTGTCAGAATCTTTGCTACAGTGCTAAAGTCTGGGATGAAACGTCTGTAGTACCCTGAGGTCCCTAAGAAGGCCAGTACTTGTATTTGGGTTGTAGGCTGGGGCCAGTCTCTGATTGCCTCTACTTTAGCAGGTTCTGGCTTAACCCTACCTCCCCCCACACGATGACCCAGGTACTGCACCTCTGACATCCCCATTTGACACTTGTCTGCTCTGATGGTCAGAACTGCCCACTGAATTTTCTCCAACACTTGCCCTACATGTTTCAGATGGTCCTCCCAGGATTTACTGAAAATGGCAATGTCATCCAAGTAATCCTGAGCAAAGCCTTTACACCGTTCCAGCAGGTAATAAACCATACGCTGGAAGGTGGCTGGCGCGTTCTTCATCCCAAATGACTTGGACTTAAACTCGAACAGACGAAATGGGGTGCTGAAAGCCGACAGTTCCTGAGCCTCCGGGGTTAATGGTATCTGCCAATACCTCTTGCTTAAGTCAAAGGTGAAAATATACTTTGCTCTAGCTAACTTGTCTAACAGAGCGTCAATTTGGGGCAGGAGATAAGCATCAGACACAGTCACCTCGTTCAACCGGCGGTAGTCTACGCAAAACCACATTGTCTTGTCCTTCTTCTTCTTGGGAACCAATACAACAGAGGACACCCACGGACTATGCAATGGCTGGATCATCCCTAGCTCAAGCATTTCCTGTACCTCCTTGTATATACATTCTTTGGCCTCTGGTGAGACCCGATAAGCGGGTTGCCTAACCGGCCTATGCTCACCAGTGTCCTCATGGTGCATCACCAAGGAAGTCCGGCCGGGCTTCCTACTGAACTAAGTACCTCTTCCCTGATCTACTGGGCACAGGCAGGGGACCCGCTATGTCCACAGCCACTTGCTGAAACGGTTCCCCAAATATTGGCAAGGACCTGAGGGGAACATGAGCACTGGGGCGCCCAAGACGCTGACATACATCACAGAACTTACAGTAGGCCCGGACGTCATCCGACATTCCCGGACCGAAAAAGTTCTGTGTCGGGCGCTTCAGTGTTCGGTCTCTTCCCTGGTGTCCCGCCATAGGGATTTCATGGGCAACTGACATTAGTTGCACGCGAAAGCCCTATGGTATCACCAGTTGAACTTATTCCTGGACTGGTCTATCCCCATCTACCTAGCTACACGGTACAACAACCCTTTACGCCAGGTCACACTCCCCACCTCCATTGCTGGAAGGCTGCCGCCATCCTGGCGCCTCATGCCTTCAACTGAGGGATCAGAGAGCTGACCTGCCCTGAACTCTTCCCTGCGGCCCTCACTATCGTCTAAGTCAGGATACGCTGCAAGGGGGTCCATGTTGGGGTTACTAGGGTCAGTCAAAGTGGAGTCACTGTGGTCACTTATACTCCCCGCTGGTGCTGGCATACTGCAAGGTACAGGAGCATCACCGGGCACCCCTACAAGATCAAGTTGGCAAGAGACAACATCCTCTGCGTCGCTAGGGTACGTAGTCTTTACAGAGGCAAAGGGCTGAGGAAATAGCAGATGTGGTCTTGTCCTCTGGGCTGGCTGAAGCTGTTGTTGCTGGCGATGACTATTGTCTAACAATTGTGGTCTTTTCCTCTGGATTGAGTTGTGCAGGTGTAGATCCTGAAGACTGTTTGGCAGCTTGGCTCCAGATAATAGAGTTGAGAAATGCACCCCCAACATCGTTGCCCAAGATCACATCAGTTTGGAGACCATGCATAACTGCAACATCTTGCAACTCTCGTCCATCTCCCTAGTCCAGATACACCCTTGCTACAGACACTTCCTCCTCCAGTCCAGTCCATCTGCCACAGTAACGGCAGTGCAACTCTGCAATACTGCAGTAGGATCAATAAGATGGGGGCTGACTACAGTTATAGATGTCGCTGAGTCTCTCAGTCCTTCTCCCTGCAGGGGTCCCACTTGGACTGACTGCAGTTTCCTTCACATGTTTTTGGGGGGTCATTTTTGACTCTTCCCTCCAAGTCACCTTCAGACACGCCACTCTTCGATGGACTGGCAGGGGTGGAAACAGTTTCTAATGGCTCACCTTCGCTAATTAAGCAGGTCCACCAGGCCCCAGGACTCGGATTAGGGGCACGAGTCTGTGGTGTGAGACAGTTCATCCGCAGGTGACCGTTTTTTCCACAGTTGTAGCACTTCCTCTTCAGGATTAGGTACTTGCTTTTGGAGAGGAGTAGAAGAGAGGGGTGTCCCCGATTGTACAGTTCTTTGGGGTTGGCTGTTAACCTGGTGCTTCTGCCAATGTGGCCTGACAGCCACATACTGATCCACCAACTGGGCCGCTTTCTCCAGGGTTTCTGGGCTACGGTCAAATACCTGCTCCTTCTCCATTGCACACCGGTGGTGAAACTGCTCTCTGCAAATTAACTCCACTAATTCTTCCTAGGCTTTGGTGTCAGATCCATTACTCCATCTTATTGCCAACTGCCACACCTGGTTGGCACATTCCTCATGGCTGATATGGGTGCTTTTAGGCAAGTCCCGAAACTTCTGGCAGTAGGTCTCCGGGGTAATAACAGTGCTTAGTGAGGGCCCGTTTCACCATGTCGTCGTGCGCACAGTCGTCTGGGGCCACACCGCAAAAAGCTTCCACTGCATGACCTTGTAGCATGGGAACCAGATACTTGACCCACTCCTGTTTGGGCAAGTCATGGAGGTTACAAGACATTTCGAACACCTGCAAATGTCCATCAATATCTCCAACTGTTATGAATCCCAGTGTATTCACGAAGAGCAACAGAAGTGTAAAGCAAAGTGTCTTTATTCAGGTAAATACACAAACAAAGATTACTCTGATCCACTGATAAGAACAGGTTCCTAAGGAGACTGTATAGTAAAAATGGCAGGAACAGGTATTATAAGTTTTACCCCAGTCCAGAAGGCACAAGGCTGTCCAGGAAAGCAGACAGAGTCCAGGGATAAAGCAGTGATCAGACAAACAAATCCAAATAGCCAGGCAGAGATCAAGCAAATTAGCGAGGTCCAGAAATCTGTCCAAAAGTTCAGGGCAACAGGCAAAACAGCGTGATCCAATGTACAGGCAAACGATTCGGGGTCTCAGGCAAGCAGGCAAGGTCCAAGGTACAGGCAGGGGTCATACACAAAGTTCAGTCCAGCAGGTATATACCAAACAGCACAGGAGCAGGTTAGCAGCAGCCAGGAACGGATGAACTGCACAGAGCACAGCTAGTACTTAAAGCAGTGCGGCAGGTGCAGTTCTAATCAGGCGTAATGCAAGGAGATTAACTCCTTCAGGCAAGTAGAAGAGTTCAGGAACAGAACAGCAGCACCTCTGGTGGTATGAGGCACTGCTGCTAGGTACAAACAACAGACAGAGTTGTAACACTAACATTATCAAATTCGGTGGAGAGCGCCCAATCTGGGCACAGCAGATGACTGTTCATGGGCCGCTGCAGGAGGCGGTGCCCACTGATTACCCCACAACTTGACAATAAGCAACTTTCGCCTCAGTTGTTTTGTCTCCCAGAGACCCCAGCTGTTGCATCAGTACAGAAAAGTTACCCTCATTATGATGTTGAACTTGCGCCACTGGTTCACTCTGTGGGAGGGGGCTGTTGAGAACAGGTGCTGTGTCCTGGGATGTCACTGCAGATGCCTCTAGGGCTGACGTTCCCGTCTCCTTCTGGTCACTGTCAGGCTTATCTGCTGTCCTGTGCTGCTCCTCCCAGGCCTTCAGAGCCTGTTTCATTTCGCATTCTTTTGCCGTATAAGGAATATCTATCTTTGCTTGGCACAGTATCTCGAGGACCGTCTTAGACATTGCACTGCACTTAGACATCCTGTGCATTCTCCTCTCTCCTGAATAACTCTGCTCTCCTGACTGGTGCACAAAACGTTGCCTGGGGTTATCCCACCGCTTTCCACCAGAAATATGTGACAGGATGGACCACCTATGCCACCCTGTCTGTTGTTGCTGGAAACTTGCTGGGCTTACTATGCCACTGTATCCTTTTGTTATCCCAAATGCACCCCCTAACAGCAGTAGGAGGGGCTTACAAATGCTGACACCACTGGACTCCTTCACAGCATCCAGAACCGCATTCTTTCTGGCTAACTGTCGCTGCTAGGGTACCCCCTTGCTGATGTACCTGGGTTGGTATCCCTGACCTCTTCCTGTAGATCAGGGTTGCTGTGGATGGATCCCCTCTGGCCTATCACGCTAGCCAGAGCTGCTGGGTAGCTGGCAGAGGGATGGTACCGGAAAGCTGGGTACACACCTCAGTACAGTCGGGAACGGATTAGAGTTGGGTCTAATCTGTAGGTCATAGGAATTTCAGTGTGGAAGAAGTTGTCAAGCAGGTATTTGAAGCAAGTGATGTTTATTTGCTTTCACAATGGTTTAAGGTACCAGTGATCAAGAGGTCAGAAAAAACAAGAATGATACATTTCAGTACAAACCCGTGCTGTTTTATACAGTTTTCGACACAGTCTCGCAGGGGGTAAGCCAGTCCCCTGAAGTCTGAGTTATTTTTAGTTTACCCAAACATGGATTTAAAATGCAATTTATACTTAACAAAATTTGCAGTAAACTGTGATATCTTAAATCACATTAATCAGAGATTTCCATTCATTTTAACCGGGATACAGGTAGCGGCCTTCAGGCCAGAGCAGGCATTTGACACTTCGCATCAAAAGACTTAGTTAACATTTCCTGTTATCAGCAAAACAGACCCTCCTCACATATGCCTAATTGGAGATTTCCTCTAGCAAAGTTACAAAACCCCAAACAAGACCTTTCTTATACCAAAATACAACATCCAAAATAAGTACATTTGCAATTATATAGAATAAGCGCCCTGCGCTATTTCCTTTAAATAAATATATACCATAAGTTATAAGTGATCTAGCCACAGCTTTCACTTTACTAATATCACAGTTGACCGGGGAACATGCAGCAGGGATGAAATTTCATAAACAAATCTTATTGCAAAGGTGGCATCCTCCCACAGTACCACACTTAAAGTCATGGAGCTCTCCAGAACAGCCCATTTTGTATCACAAATGTTTGCAAAGGGAGATTGCATGGCTAGGTGCTTGATTGTATACACCTCTGGTCTGATTGAATTACTGCCATTAAATAATTAACAGGTGTGGCCAAATACTTTTGTCCAGATAGTCTAGCTCCATTGTAGAACCAGATTGGAAGTTGAGTCAGGTCTCCATATAGAAGACATTTGGTGTCAACAGTCTGACTGTCGACAGGTTAATTGTTGATAGATTGTACCAAACCAATATTCTTATTGTGGAATGCTGTGTTAACTTGACGCCAGATGTAACTGGACCCACATCTTTCAACAAGTTACATTTTTTACTCATAAGTGTCAACATATTAATGTGTTTTTGTCAAATGTGAGACAAGCATTTATGTTCCTTTTGGCTAGCAGTGGTTTTCACCCTGCAACTCTCCCATGGATACCATTTCTGCCCAGTTTCATTCTTATGGTAGAATGAACACTGACATTAACTAAGGTCAGCGAGGCCCACAGTTCCTTAATGTTCATCTGGGTTCTTTTGCGACGACTTGGATGAGCCGTTGATGTGCTCTTGGAGGAGTGTTGGTAGGCCACCTGCTCCTGTGATTTTGTCGTGGCCGTGTCTCCCAGCACCAAGATATGTCCCAGCACAATAAGTTGAAAATAAAAGAATAAAAACAAACAATGAAAAGGTAGGGTGTCTTAAGCAGTCCCAGAAAATGTTCCAGCTCCTGCATTCACTTAATCTAAGCAGGAGTTATTAGCTATTAGAGATATACAGGGTAAGATACTTGCTATTAAAGATTTATGTAACATGCCACAAATATACTCTAGTGTCCCCCATAGGATGTGAGATAAACCGTTTGCCAAAATTACAATTTAAAAGGTACCCTTTAAGCAAAGAAAGAGAGGCTTTTTGTACTTACATTAAATCCATTTCTTGGATTTGATCTGGGGACACTGCTTGGAGATATAGAAGCAACGCTGGAGCTGGACACTTAGGAGCTATTATAAGGGAGGCTCCCCAACACTACCACAGACAGAAACTTCAGATTGTCACGAGTCGTGGCGGTACTCACACCCGCGGCGGCTCGCTTCCTGCCTGCCCCAGCGCCCCGGCCGTCACCATAACGACCGGGACGTCACTTCCTTCTAACTCCCGACCGTTGCTGAGGCAACGGCCGGACGCCCAGCAGTGTAGCGCCGCGTCCCGGCAACAGGGGACAGCTGGGCGCGTGCGCAGAGGAATCTAATAGCCTGCTGGCTATTAGGCTATAATTAATTCATTAGTCCGCTCCTGGGAGTATTTGCAGAGCTAGACTCTGATTGGCTCACCTGTACATTTAAGCCTGCAGCCTCACTGCCGGTTATAGCGTTCTGTCCTCAGTCCTGCTGCCTGCTTGTGCTATCCGTTTGGTTCTTGCTACCTTGGATTTGACTACCCGTGTTTTGACCCCTGCTTGTTCTTGGACCTGTGACCCTTCTCTTCTGACCTCGACCTTTTGCCTGGATTTCGGATTTTGCTTCTCTGCCTGTGTGCCTGACCCTTCGCTTGTCTCTGGATTTTGCATCTGTGCTTGTGACCCTTTGACCTAGGATTCTTCTTAACTGCAGCCCGCCAATCACTCCACTCCTGAGTACTCCTTTAAGCCAGTATACGTTACTCGACCCTCGGTCGGTCTGCAGCCCAGTCTGTCCCCACCACTAGGGGCTCCAGCGAACACCAGGCCTTCAGAGTAGTCCCCGAGTTTCACTGTACTGGCTTGGGAGTTCCTAACATTATAACTGGCCAAGGAAGATTGGTATCATACGGCCATGGACAGCGAGGAGTCGAATCTGTCCCCAGCCCAGATTCTGGCCAACCAGATACAGGCGATTTCCCAAGTGGTGCAGAATTTATCCCAGCGCCTGGTAGTCCAAGAAGGGGCTTCTAGAGACCTGCAGCTCCAGCAAGTTCCCGCTGGTGACACACTGGAGCCTAAGATGAATTTGCCTGACCGATTCTCTGGAAGCAGGCCAGCCTTCCATAATTTCAAAGAGAGCTGCAAGTTGTACTTTCGTTTGAAACCACGTTCCTCTGGTTCAGAACAACAAAGGGTAGGGATCATCATCTCTTTACTCCAGGGTGACCCTCAGTCTTGGGCCTTCTCCTTGCCTTCAACAAGCCCAGCCTTGCAGTCAGTGGATGCCTTTTTCCAAGCTCTGGGGTTATTGTAGGATGACCCGGACAGGGTAGCCTCAGCTGAGGCTCATCTCCGAACGCTAAGGCAAGGACGTCGCTCAGCGGAGGAGTATTGTGCGGAATTTCGGCGATGGTCCACTGATAGCGCCTGGAATGACCCAGCATTGCGAAGTCCATTTTGCTTAGGTCTTACCAATCAGATTAAGGATTCCTTAGTCCAGTATCCGATATCCGACACGCTGGAGAACTTGATGCAACTTGTTATAAAAATTGATCGTCGGATCAGAGAGAGGAAGGCTGAACGGGAGTCCTCTGCTCCTATGTTCACTAGCTTTGATAACACTTTGCCCGATTCCTCTGAACCCATGCAGTTGGGCGCTTACCGCTTGCCTCCGGAGGAACGCTCCAGAAGACGCTCACTAGGCCTGTGTATGTATTGTGGTCAACCAGGCCACTTAGTTCGCTCATGTCCCAACAAGCCGGGAAACTCCAAAGCCTAAGTGCAGGTGAAGAGGTGCGCTTGGGTCTTCAGATTACCTCTTCAGAAAATTCTTTATTAGTCCCTGGACGTCTAATTTTCCGTGGGAGATCCATGGACCTGAAAGCTTTTCTTGACAGTGGTGCGGCTGGTAATTTCCTGGATATACATTTGGCTCAGACGCTTGATATTCCGCATATCAAGTTAGGATCAAGCATCACCACATGTGGTTTGGATAGTAACCCCTTGCCTGGGGGAAGGATTCTCGCTAGGACTCCAATGGTTCTGTTGTCTGTAGGAGTCCTCCATACGGAGGAGCTCTCCTATCTTATTAGTTGTCCCTCTGCTCCTTTGATATTGGGGTATCCCTGGCTTCGCAGTCATAATCCCCTTATTGACTGGAAAAGTGGAGAGATTATTTGTTGGAGTCCCGAGTGTTCCACGTCTTGCTTGACCCTGCCGCTTAGAATCCTACAGCCTAGTCCAGACTTGTTGCCGGTACCCTACCAGGACTTCTCTGATGTGTTCTGCAAAAGGAAAGCTGATTCCCTTCCACCACATCGAGAATATGACTGCGCCATTGATTTAGTCCCGGGTTCCAAGTTGCCCAAAGGGCGGTTATACTCCTTGTCCATTCCAGAGACTCAGGCCATGGAGCTATACGTGGAGGAAAACCTGAAAAAAGGATTCATACGTCCTTCTAAATCATGTAGGCGCAGGCTGCTTTTTTGTGTCAAAAAAAGATGGCAGTCTTAGACCATGCATTGATTACCGTGGACTGAATAACATCACTATTAAGAATATGTACCCGTTACCGTTAATTTCGGTGTTGTTTGATCAATTAAAATCTGCCACTATATTTTAGAAGATTGACCTCAGAGGGGCTTACAATCTTATTCGAATCAAGAAAGGGGATGAATGGAAGACTGCTTTCAATACCCAGTCGGGACATTATGAATATCTCGTGATGCCATTCGGGTTATGCAACGCTCTGGCAGTTTTCCAGGACCTGATCAACGACGTTTTACGAGAGTTCCTGGGTAAAACAGTAGTTGTGTATCTGGATGATATTTTAATCTACTCTGAGTCTTTACTTCAGCACCGTCAGCATGTTCGCCAAGTTCTGCTGAAATTACGGGAACATCACCTATATGCAAAAAGGGAGAAATGCGAATTTGAGGTGGCCACTGTGTCATTCCTGGGATATATCATCTCCTCATCAGGATTCGCAATGGACCCTGCCAAAGTTCGAGCAATCCAGGATTGGGTCCTCCCTACTAATCTGAAGGCGATCCAGAGGTTCCTCGGATTCGCAAATTATTACCGTAGGTTTATTGATTCTTTTTCCTCATTAGTGGCTCCTATCACTGCCCTCACTCGAAAGGGAGCTAACCCAGCAAAGTGGCCTTCGGAGGCATTGGTGTGTTTCTCGGCACTCAAAGCTGCTTTCATTTCTGCTCCAGTGCTGAGACATCCTGATCCGGAACTTCCGTTCATTGTAGAGGTGGACTCTTCTGATATCGGTGCTGGCGCCATCCTTTCTCAGAAAGATCCAAGAAGCAAAAAATTACATCCTTGTGCATTTTTTTCTAAAAAAAATGTATCTGCCGAATGTAATTATGATGTCGGCAATCGTGAATTGTTGGCCATTAAGTTGGCACTGGAGGAATGGTGACATTGGTTAGAGGGAGCTACTCATACCATCACCATCTTCACGGACCATAAAAACCTCCAATACATCCAGACCGCTAAAACCCTGAATCCTAGGCAGGCCCGCTGGGCCTTATTTTTCACCAGATTTAACTTCATTATTACATTCCGTCCAGGTTCTAAAAATACTAAGGCCGATTCCTTGTCTCGAAGTTTTTTGGCCCATCATCCTCAGTCTCCTGACCCGTTGCCTATTGTTCCTACAACTACTGTTCATCTCGGACTCACCCAGGATCTAGGAGCAACTATCCGGCGCTTCCAGAGAATCGCTCCAGTTCAGACACCGGTCAACAAATTATTTGTCCCAGTCCATTTAAGGAAATCTGTTCTCATTGAAGGCCACAACAACTGCTCTGCTGGCCATCCGGGAATCCGTAGGACTATTGAGGTTCTTTCTCGTTGGTTGTGGTGGCCCACTTTGTCAGACGATGTGGAGAATTATGTTCGGGCTTGTCCTGAGTGTGCTAAAAACAAAACCGATAGGAACCGTCCTTCTGGGCTATTGTTACCCTTGCCGGCGCCGAGCAGGCCTTGGACCCATTTGTCGATGGATTTCATTGTCGACCTACCAGTATCCGCAGGACATAACACCATCCTGCTAGTTGTCGATCGGTTCAGTAAGATGGCACATTTTATATCTTTGCCCAAGTTACCGGATGCCAGGACCCTGGCCACCTTGTTTTTGACGCATATTTTTCGTCTTCATGGGACTCCTGAAGATATCGTATCGGATCGAGGATCCCAGTTTATTGCCTGGTTTTGGAAAGCCTTTTGTAAGTCCATCGGGATCTCTATCAGTCTGTCCTCAGCATATCATCCCCAGTCGAATGGACAGACAGAGAGGACGAACCAAGCTCGAACAGTTTTTGTGCATCTATGTGTCTAAATTCCACGATAATTGGTCCTCTCTTTTGCCCTGGGCAGAATTTGCGTACAATAATTCTTGCCATTCCACTATTCATACATCCCCGTTTTTCTGCAACTTCGGGTTTCACCCAAAATCCAACTCATTCTCTACTACTGTTCCCTGTGGGGATTCCGGAACGCCTGCTTTTATGGCCAGGCTAAGGTCCGTCTGGAAAAAGGTGCACGCTGCACTAGGTCAAGCTTCCCGAAAATCCAAGATCTTCGCTGACCGTCACCGTAGACCCTGTTCATTGAAAGTGGGGGATCATGTTTGGTTATCCACACGGAACATCAAGTTGCGGCAACCTTGTAGGAAGCTGGGGCCCCGATACATTGGACCGTTTCCAATTGAGAGGAAAATTAATCCAGTGGCATTTAGATTAAAACTTCCCACTTCCTTAAAAATACCTGCGACCTTTCATTGTTCGCTTCTGAAGAAAGTCGCTGCTCCCAGCAAGTTTAATCGGTCTCTCTCTAACAGGCCCAGGCCTCTGATGGTGAACGGAGACCACGAATATGCTATTGAAAAAATCCTTGACTCAAGGAGGGTTCAGGGTCAAGTTCAATTCCTCATACATTGGAAGGCTTATGGCCCTGAGGAGCGTTCTTGGATACCACAGAGACGTCTACACGCTGGAAGACTCATTAAAGAATTTTTTAGGAAGTTTCCCACTAAGCCTGGATGTTGGGGTTCCTTAACCCCTCCTCAAGGGGGGGTACTGTCACGAGCCGCAGCGGTACTCGCTTCCTGCCTGCCCCAGCGTCCCGGTCGTCACCATGACGACCAGGAAGTCACTTCCTTCTAACTCCCGACCGTTGCTGAGGCAACGGCCGGACGCCCAGCAGTGTAGCGCCGCGTCCCGGCAACAGGGGACAGCTGGGCGTGTGCGCAGAGGAATCTAATAGCCTGCTGGCTATTAGGCTATAATTAATTCATTAGTCAGCTCCTGGGAGTATTTGCAGAGCTAGACTCTGATTGGCTCACCTGTACATTTAAGGCAGTGAGGTCTGCAGCCTCACTGCCGGTTATAGCGTTCTGTCCTCAGTCCTGCTGCCTGCTTGTGCTATCCGTTTGGTTCTTGCTACCTTGGATTTGACTACCCGCGTTTTGACCCCTGCTTGTTCTTGGACCTGTGACCCTTCTCTTCTGACCTCGACCTTTTGCCTGGATTTCGGATTTTGCTTCTCTGCCTGTGTGCCTGACCCTTCACTTGTCTCTGGATTTTGCATCTGTGCTTGTGACCCTTTGACCTAGGATTCTTCTTAACTGCAGCCCGCCAATCACTCCACTCCTGGGTACTCCTTTAAGCCAGTATACGTTACTCGACCCTCGGTCGGTCTGCAGCCCAGTCTGTCCCCACCACTAGGGGCTCCAGCGAACACCGGGCCTTCAGAGTAGTCCCCGAGTTTCACTGTACTGGCTTGGGAGTTCCTAACAATTATAACCAAGAAAACCCTAAGAATAGGGCAAAGAAAGAACAAGCGAAAATACTCCACTAACTGAACCAATGAGCGTAAATTGAGGGAGCACAGTGTCCCCCAGATAGAATCTGGATTTAATGTAAGTACAAAAATTCTCCTTTCTCTTTCATCCATTCAGAGGGACACTCCTTCACCGTCGGGACATTCCAAAGCTGCCGATAGGAGAAGGTACACTGAGACACAACTGTACCCAAAACCTTTCATCCAAAGCTTTTATCTTTGAAAGTAAAAATGTTAAAACAGTAGAAATTTTCCCTAGACCCTGGAGAATGCTGCCGTATCTCCTCTCTAGAACTAAGCACCGACCTCTCGGAGGCCATGATGCTTTTACACCAAAACCAATAACCCAGATTATATGTCTGTGTCCACGCATTGGCGTGCCTTGAAGGCTGTCTTATGGGGTAAAGCTATACAAATAGGTGCCCCTAAGAAAAAGCAGTACTTCCATCACCAAAAAGATCTTGAATTTACTTCTTTAGAGCTTCAAAATCAGACGCGTCTGTGACGATTATGTAGTATATCTAATGACTGTTATTTTCTGTTGAATTCATGTATGACAATGTATATTGTATGTAACCTTGTAATGCAATCTCAATGTGTGCTTTGCTAAATGACATGAGTTTGAACTTATGCAAGTGTCATTTATCTGTTGAAAATAGTCAGACTGATGTGGCTAGTATTTGTGTGCTACATGGAAAAGCAGCCATTTTGGTTTTGCCCAGATGCAAAGTTACTCCTTTTTCATGCTTTGCTCTCATTAATGACTCCGACCCTCTGAGTGTAAAAATTACAGACCAATAGCCCTAAGGAGGGCTGATTTGAAGATATTTGCCAAAATCATTGCTACCCGCTTAAATCCGTTTCTTCCCCCATCTCATTCATCCAGGCCAGGTGGGAATTATACCTGGTTTCCAGATGTCAGACAATAGTAGACACATCCTCAATGTGATAGATTTTATACAGGGTACCGCAGAGGAGCTGGCACACCGAGATGCATGTTAAACTATTTAACATGCTTTACCTTACTCCTGTCAGGCTCTCATCTGGCCCTCCCAAACAAAATTTTGTTGTCGCCAATGCGCTCAAATAGCTGATATTTTGCATGTCTTTAGGACACTGCTACTTATACAACCACTTTGGCAGGAGGCGTTAGCATTGCTTCACCTCTCCCACTTCTGTCTCTAAACAGGATAGCTATCTTCTGGGTCATTTCCTAATAGCAGCCAGAGCTGCCATAGCTCAAAATTGGAAAAGTCACTTCTCCCCCCCATTCTGCTGTTATGTACGTCTGGTCGCTATCCAATAACGATTGTCCACATCCAGTGATGTGTTTCTAAAGCACAATGTGATTTAATAGCAAAAAGTAGCAGAATAACAAGTCAGAATAAAATAAGTACAGCCGTTACTATTGCAGGTGCCCTGGATCCAGTGTACAGTCATTCAGTCCTGAAGTCTGTGGTCAATGTGACCGAACACTGGTCCCAGAGCCCCTGGTTATATACAGTCAGTGATACAGTGAAAACAATACAGATGATTTGGCATGTTTCCATAGGTTCAGGCTTCAGGAAGGTCCAGTGTAATGCAGGTTATTGGCCAGTTCAAACCATGCCATCCAAGGGTGGGGGTCAGCTCTCCAGAAGATGCATACTAATCTTCCCGCCAAGAACTAGTTCATACTGGTCTATTAGCATTACACAGACAATACCATACATGATCATTTATTCCCTATAAACCATAACTAGCATATGCAAGGTGCGAACCTTTTGGCGATTGAACCGGACGTCTGCGGATAAATAGGGGATTAGAATGATACCAGACATGATATGTTTCCTGTGACCTGAACCTTAGATCACACTAACGTGTATATAACATTATAATATTTCACCATAAACTCTGCTACATTTCATTACAAATAACTATGTGTTGCAACTAATTTTAATGTGCGCTAATACGTGTAAATGCATGTATAAGTGTCTGCATGTATTGTGGTTAGTTACGCTCCTCCATGCCATAGTGTACTAGTCTCATAACTTCAGACATAGACAATCAGATTGTTAGATATTAATTTGCGTTGACCATATCCAATTATCTGACTTCGACAGCTCCACCCTTTGATAGTAAACAAAACTATCTCCTAATTATGTTCTCGATGTCAGGATTGTAATGCAGTTCTTCATTGACCAAGGACACATGTATCCCTCACCACTATTACAGTTTCATTTTCAGTGTTTTCCTCATTAGAACTTTTTCCACACTTCAACACAGTAGGAACACATCGGACACATAAGCCAATTACTAAGATGATACCAAGTATAAGGATAAGGCGCTTACCTATGCTAGCATACATTTCCTGTACCCACTCTCCTAGACCAGAGAACCACTTTGCAGGATTCAACCATGAGAACCATCCTGCCACCTTTTCTCCAACCTCATATAATGAAGAATTATGCTTCCTCCAAAATTCCCATTTTAGTTGCAGAATTTCGTCCATTTTCCGGTCTACGACTTCCTTGGGGTCGTCAGTATTATTGGTGATGTACGTGCAACATTTGACACCGAACTGGGTGGCCAAAGTCACACAATATCCACCAGTAATAGACTTAAGGTAATTTAACACCAGTCTATATTGCGCCAACTCCTTCTTATAAGCCTGATGCATGCTTAATTTTACCGCCAAGAACTAGTTCAAACTGGTCTATTAGCATTACACACACAATACCATACATGATTATTTATTCCCTATAATCCATAACTAGCATATGCAAGGTGTGAACCTTTCGGCGATTGAACCGGACGTCTGCGGATAAATAGGGGATTAGAATGATACCAGACAAGATACGTTTCCTGTGACCTGAACCTTAGATCTCAAATAACGTGTATATAACATTACAATATTTCACCATAAACTCTGCTACATTTTAGTACAAATAACTATGTGTTGCAACTAATTTAAATGTGAGCTAATTACAAGTGTATATGTTTGTGTAAATGTGTGTATAAGTGTCTGCATGTGTTGCAGTTAGTTACGCTCCTCCACGCCGTAGCGTACTAGTCACATAACTTCAGACATAGCCAATCTGATTGTTAGATATTAATTTGCGATGACCATATCCAATTATCTGACTTCGACACTGCCCAGAATCATCTCTAAAATCCAGCACAGCTTCAAAATGGAGACAATAGATATGCCCAATTCTACCTCTGCCTCAGCTCGTATCATGAAGTAGTTTAAGTGGGACATGTATATCACGAAGGGTCCAGGAGCAAATGGAAGGAATACCTCCCCCACTCCTTGGCCCTTAGATTTGCTTGATTCCGCCTGGGATGTCTAGTGGACCTTATAATAATCTCCTAATGCCAGTCTATGCTACGATCTGCACTGAAATGTCTTTTATATATTCTGCTTCACCTTGTCTCTTAAATTTGTATACTACGGATATTTATATGCTGTGACACCCATTGAGCAACTACACCTGTGATGAATATGGGGGGGGGGTGTCGGGGGGTGTAGTTGCTCAGTGGGTATCCCTGTGTTTTATCCCTTGTTTACTTCCCTCTTATTTACTGTACTGCAAATAATGTGTAAAGATTTCTAAATAAACATTAGTGATGATTAAAAAAAACAGTAGAATTTTGAAAATTTATGAACTGAGGACCAACAAATGTCTGCCTGACACAGCTGCTTGGGAAGTAAGTACCTGCTCCTGTAATGCTCTGAGATAGAGACTTTAGTTCTTGGGCTACCCCCTTATGCTCCTCCTGCAGTCTTAATGTATGGACTGAGGACCAAGTGGCTGCTGACATAGCTGCTTGGCCAAGCCTCCCTGTCACGCCGCCCTGATCTGGTAGAGTGAGCAGAAATTTTCTAGCCCCAGTTTACTTGAACCAATGTAAGCCTGATCAATAACATGGCAATTGATTTCTTGGTGGCTGGCCAACTCTTCTGTGCATCGCAAAGGTCCAGAAGAGAATCCGTCTTCTGTGAATTAGCTGTCATGTCTAAGTAGATTCTTAGTGATCTGACCCCATAAAACAAGAAAAGTGAATCTTGGGCAGCCAAAGATTTTGCCGATATAATGAAGGGATGACAATTTCCTGGTTAAGGTGGAATCCCGATACCACATTAGGCTGGAATGATAGTTTAGTGCTTAGCACAAAAATAAATAAATAGGGAAGGTGATTTACAACAAAAATGTGAGATCCATGTCAAGGAGATTCTTCCCAAATTTGAGCTCAGTCAACTTTAGTGGCTCAAATGGTGGAAGCTGCAAAGCAGATAGGACCAAGTAATAGAAGAGGGACTGAACTCTGAGAACTCCTTGTGAAAATGGCTACCTCATCTTATTCCAGAAGTGCAGAGACCCAGACTTTTAAAAGAAGTCAATCTCCTACCACTCTCCAGACCACCCTGAAGAAAAGACGTGAGACAGCCTGAATGCAACATTTCGTTCATACCTGAGTACATACAGTAGATCTTCCAACTTATGTGATATTTTTTTGCCAAAACACTGATTCAGGCTATGTTAAAGACCAGGAATCCCGAGAAAGATCCTCCTGTAGTGGAAGTTGCCATCCTTCTTGGCTGCCATCTATAGTATGTCCGCATACAGAGCTCTTTTTGAATAATGTGGTGCCATTAAGATCACTGGAGCTTCTTTGCTTTGGCCTTGAGGATACGAGGAAGCATGACTACTGGAGGAAAAATGTGAAAATCATACAGTGCTGTCAATTCGTCCAAAAATAATGCCCAAGGATCGCTGGCTCTGGAACAAAACTGTTCCACCTTGACATTTAGCAGGGAGGCCATCATATCGACCTCTGACTGACCCCCACCTACTCATGATTTGATGGAACACCTTGGCGTTGAGAGACCATTTTCCTGGGAGAACACTATTTCTGCTGAGGAAACCCACCTCCCAGTTGTCCATTCCTGAAATGTAAACCACTGAATATTCCACCAATGCCAAGATCCTGGCTGACTCCATCACTAGTGGGCTCCTGCTGCCCCTTTGATGATCTATATACGCCTCTAAAGTGGCATTGTGTGATTGAATGCAATTGATATGGCAATCAGAAATAGTTGAGCCCGAAGCAGAGTGTTTGTCAACTCTGAGCTCTAGAACATTTAGGGGGAGCTCTGACTCATCGATGAGCCAGATACCTTAAAGATACAGAAGTATTGTCACTGCCTCCGCAACCCTGAAGGCTGGCATCCTTAGTCATAAGGGACCAATGTCACAGTGCTGGAAGCTTTAAGGAAAAGAACCACTAGATGGGGTAGTTATCAGAGACACAACACATCCAGCCTTGCCTCTTCTTCCTCAGAGGAGTCATAGTGAGGTACAAGCTGAAGTCAAAGGATTGGTGAATAGTTATGCAAGAAGCCAAAGTCAAGGGATTGGAGGAGCAGATAGAATAGTGGGGGACCACGTTGCTTTTGAAGAATTGCAATGTACTATCCAACAAAACAAGACTTCTTCAAAGCAGAGATCCAAAACAAACTTTGTTTCTGCAAAGGTCTGTAGCCTTTAGAAGTTCATCAGTTCTACCAAACATGTGAGAAATGTATTTTTTATGATAGCTATCATCTGGAGCTAGTTTAGTAAATTATCTTACCAGTACCACAGCCAAAAGGGGCAGCCCCTGTTTAGATTGTCCACCCTGAGCCACTTCAGAAAGAAGTGAGGCCTCTGAGGTGACAATCTGATAAATTCAGTGGCTAGGCCCAAATTGCACTTGAACCACTTTCTCAACAGGTCATTCTGAAAGGTCTATGAATGAAACTGTATATAGTGTACTGCTTTGAATTTTGACACCATTATTGCCAGCAATTTAATGCACAGAAGAACAAATGTGGCAAAGTTGGTCAATTTTTTGTAATTTATGATCCGCCAACGGCTGTTAGAACAGCTGTTTTAACAACCGTTATCTGCAGGTAGTTCAGAAAAAGTAGAACAGTCAGAATTTATTAGTAAATTGTCTAAATAAGGAAATAATATGACCTCTTTTGATCTGAGAAGAGTGGCCATGACCTTGGTACATACCCTTAGAGCCTTAGCCAATCCAAAAGGAAAGGGCTCTGAACTTGAGGTCCTTCATTTAGATTTTAAGAAGGCTCCTGAGTCCTTCCCAGATGGAAATGGGAAAATAGGTGTCCATTATGTCCAACAATGCAAGGCATATGACATTGATCACTGACCAGAGGGACTCCATGTGAGGAGTTTGTATGCTCCCCCCGTGTTTGCGTGGGTTTCCTCTGGGTGCTCCGGTTGTCTCCCACACTCCAAAAACACACTGGTAGGTTAATTGGCTGCTAACAAATTGACCCTAGTCTGTGTTATGTTAGGGAATTTAGACTGTAAGCCCCAATGGGGCAGGCACTGATGTGAGTGAGTTCTCTGTACAGAGCTGCGGAATTAGTGGCGCTATATAAATAAATAGGGATGATGATGTCCACCCAAAGTTCAAGATGGGTCAGAACATCTTGTCTGGTATCTGCACCAGGAATAAATGTGAGAGAAAATTGATAATTATACTCGCCATTAATTTCCTTTCCTTGACATACCCCATGGCAGCCCTTACAATGGGTTAATACCCTGATCAGCTAGTGTAGACAGGAAAGATTTTTCCCCACCTGGGCACTATATAAGGCAGCTCCTCCTCTTCCTCAGTGTCTTTTGTAACTTCCCAAGCTGTCCTATAACATAACTATCAGAACAAGGGTGGGAAAATATAGGGCTTCCATTAAGTATGTCAGGAGAATTTTTCTTTGACTACTCCATGGCAGCCCTTACAATGAAATATACCAAAGCAGTACAATAATCGGGAGGGCAACAAAACCAACACCTTAATACGGTCAAACAGAAAATTTATTTACAGCACTTGCTGGAGAATCTCCCAAACTGTGTCTCCTTAGAGACTGAAACATCAAGAAGATCAAGCTTAAAAAAAGTGGCATTGACAACCATCCGGCTGCCTTACAGATGTCGGTTGCCGATGCATATGTTCTATGTGCCCAGGAGGTCGCTACCGCCCTAGTTGAATGCGCCTTCAGAATCCTAGGTACTTCACTCCCTTTCCCCTGTAGGCCTGTGCAATCACTTCTCTGATACAATTTGCCAATGTGGGTTTGGATGGAGCATGTCCTTTGCGAGGGCCTTCAAGAAGTACAAATAGTTGCTTTTTCTTCCTAAGATTTTTCGTCTCGATAATGTAAGTAGATATAGCTCTCACCACATCTAGAGTATGGAGACGTGTTTCATCACTATTAGTGGGATGAGGGTAGAGAGATGGCAGAATCAATTCTTGATTGTTGTGGAAGGAAGATACAACCTTGGGTAGATCATAAGGATTCGTCCTCAAAATTACTTTATCTTCATAGATATTCAGGAAGGGTTCTTCACACCATAACGCATATATGTCCCCTATTCGACGAGCCGAAGTGATTGCCACCAGAAAGAGCACCTTCAAAATGAGCCACCTGAGAGGTATGTCATGCAAAGGTTCAAAGGGATAAACTGTTAAGGCGTCCAAGACAATATTAAGGTCCCTAGGGACTAAGAATGGTTTCAGTCTCGGTCGTAACCTCTTCAGTGCTTGAAAAAACTGGAAGACGAGACCTTGAGATGACAGCTTGATATCAAGAAGGATGCTAAGAGCAGATACTTGCACTTTTAATGTAGCGGGTGCTAGTCCTTTAACAAAACCATCTTTGAGAAACTCTAAAACATTCGGCACACTGGCAGACATGGGATCCTTCGCCAAGTCCCCTGTCCAACAAATTAATCTTTTCCAAATTCTGTAATAAATTATAAAGGAATTCTTTTCCCAGGCCTGAATTAAAATGTCTATTACCTCATTTAAAAAACACCTTTGGATTTAAGTAATTGCCGCTCAGTCTCCACACCATCAAACTCAGGGAGTCTGGATTTGGATGCAGAACTGGACCCTGATGTGTGAGGTCTGGTCTGACTGGCAACGGCCATGGATGTTCCAGCAACATCCTCCGTGCTACTGCGAACCAAGGCCACCGCGGCCACAATGGGAGGACTGCTATCACCTCCACCTTATCTTTCTTCATTTTCCTGTGAACCTGAGGGATGACTGGAAAGGGAGGAAACACGTACCCCAGTTTGAAGTTCCACTGCATTGACAGGACATTTATTCCTAGGGCCCTGTGGTCACTGTGGCGGGAGTATAAGAGGGGTACCTTGGCATTGCTTCCAGTGGCCATCAGGTCTATTTCTGGCGTTCCAAACCTGTGTCGTATGAGTTGAAAGACCTCTTTGTGCAACTCCCATTCTCCCGGGTGGACTGGGTGTCTGCTCAAATAGTCCGCCACCACATTGTCTTTGCCTGCCAAGGGCAGAGAGAGACCTCAGATTTGTCTCTGCCCATGCCATTAGTGTGGTTATTTTGGTCAGCATTGCTCTGCTTTTGGTACAGCCTTGCTTGCTTATACAGGCTACCACAGTCCTGTTGTCGGAGAACACTCGCAGATGTTTGGTTCAGTGCGAACTGAAGTTCAAGATAGGTCAGAACATCTTGTCTGGTATCTGCACCAGTAATAAGTGTGAGAGAAAATTGAGAATTATACTCGCCGTTAATTTCCTTTCCTTGACATACCCCATGGCAGCCCTTACAATGGGTTAATACCCTGATCAGCTAGTGTAGACAGGATTTTATTCCACCTGGGCCCTATATAAGGCAGCCCCTCCTCTTCCTCAGTGTCTTTTGTAACTTCCCAATCTGTCCTATAACATAACTATCAGAACAAGGGTGGGAAAATATAGGGCTGCCATTAAGTATGTCAGGAGAATTTTCCATTCCCTACTCCATGGCAGCCCTTACAATGGAGTATACCAAAGCAGTACAATAATCGGGAGGGCAACAAAACCAACACCTTAATACGGTCAAACAGAAAATTTATTTACAGCACTTGCTGGAGAATCTTTCTCCCACACTGTGTCTCCTTAGAGACTGAACCATCAAGAAGATAATGCTTAGAAAAAGTGTGCATTGACAACCATCCGGCTGCCTTACAGATGTCGGTTGCCGATGCATGGGTTCTATGTGCCCAGGAGGTCGCTACCGCCCTAGTTGAATGCGTCCTTCAGTATCCTAGGTACTTCACTCCCTTTCCCCTGTAGACCTGTGCAATTACTTCTCTGATCCAATTTGCCAATGTGGGTTTGGATGGAGCATGTCCTTTGCGAGGGCCTTCAGGAAGTACAAATAGTTGCTTTTTCTTCCTAAGATTTTTCGTCTTGATAATGTAAGTAGATATAGCTCTCACCACATCTAGAGTATGGAGACGTGTTTCATCACTATTAGTGACGGCAGATGTTTGGTTCGCAGATAAGACTGGAAGTACTGGACTGCACTCCGGACCGCTCTCATCTCCAAGATGTTCCCCTGGAGAAGTCTCTCTTCATTTTGCCAGGCGCCCTGCGTGATCATGCCTTGCATGTGAGCACCCCAACCTATTGAACTGGCTTCTGTGGTAAGGACACACCAGTCCGGTATCGAGAGAGTCACACCTTGTTTTCTCAAGCCTGCAAGCTGCCACCAGCATAGGGACTGTCTCACCAATCTTGAGGGGTTGAGTTTGGAATCTAGAGATCCCACTGTACGATCACATTGTGCAAAGAGGTTTGTTTAAAGATCTCGCATATGCCATCTTGCCTACGGAAAGACTCCTATTGTTGAGGAAAACATTCCTAGGAGGCGAAGACATGTTCGCGCTGAAACACGTTATTGAATCTGAACTTGGTGCGCCAAGGACTGGATTTTGTCCAAACTTTCTTGAGAGAGACAGACCTCGTCCGCTCTTGTATTTATTTGTACTCCAAGAAACACAAGCTGTTGTGATGGTGTCAGATGGCTTTTTGTTATAGTAACTAACCAACCGTGACTTTGCAGAAACTGGATTACTTGGGATGTAACCTTCAAGGCCGCTTCCTCTGACTTTGCCGAAATTAGGATATCGTCCAGATACGGCCATAAAGCCACTCCTCTCTTCCTGAGTGCCACTATGAGAACTATAAGGCTCTTGGTGAATGTTCTTGGATACATGGAAAGGCCAAACGGAAGGCAAGAAAACTGGAAGTGTCATCCTTGAATGCAAAATCTCAGGAATTGCTGGTGATGGGAAGTGATTGAGATATGAAAATATGCATTCATTAAGTCTATTGCCATCAGCAAATCTCCTGTTTCTACTGCTTTGAGGATTGAGTTGATAGATTACATCCAGAAATGTTTTGCTCGCACATAGCAGTTGAGAGCCATTAAATCTAGAACCGTCCTGAAGGAACCTGATGGTTTCCGGACGAGGAACAGTCTGGAATAGAACCCCATATTTTCCTGACCTGACGGTACTGGTACGATAGCTTTTGTTTTCACCAGGCCTCTTAGGCTTTCCTCCAATGCTTGCTGTTCTAGGGAAGACAAGGGACTTCTTGACTGAATAAATTTGTTCCCTACTGGGTAGGTATGGAATTCTATAGCATACCCCTTGGTGACTATCTCCTGGACCCAATTGTCCTGTGTAGTCTGAATCCAAACTTTTGCAAAGCATGATATCCTGCCGCCCACTGGAGTTAGTGTAGACTGGATCTGAAGATAGTCATTGGGATCTTTGCTGTCCTTGTTTCCCCCTTTTTGGTCTGAAGGGACTGTCTTGCCATATTATCCTGTTGTCTAGAATATTGTCTCCCTGGCCTATAGGCACAGACTTCCTAAAACTGTTGCTTTGGAGAATAAGGGAGGAAACCTCTCACCTTCCTGTCTTGTGGCAGACGATTAGCATTGCCACTTGCTAGCCTCTGCATTAGGTTATCCAGTTTTTCACCAAACAAGAAATTGCCTTCATATGGTAGCGTTGTGAGATAGCTTTTGGATCGATTATCTGCCGCCCACAGACGTAACCAAAGCACCCTTCTTGCTACAACTCCCAAAGTCATGCTCCTGGAAGAGAATACAATCGTAACCAATGAGGCTTCACACAAGAAATCAATGCTCTTTTGCATAATCTCTAAGGATTTAAGAAGATACAATCTATTTAGCTTATCTTGAATACCTGTATGTAGAGTACTGGCCCACAACCTCAGGACTCTAGCTACCGAAGCTATGGCTATCCCAGATTTTAGCATTATGACCGAGGAGATGTGTAATTTCCTGAAGGAAGTCTCCATTCTCCTATCAATGGCATCTTTCAATGGACCCCCATCATCCCACGGGAGAGTGGTCCTTGAGGATAAGCCGGCTATGGCTGAATCCACCTTAGGCACGGAACACCACTTCAGCATATCCTCATCCTGAAAAGGGTACATGCGATTCAGTCTCCCCATGTTAGGATGACTTCTGACTAAGGCTTGACATTCTTTAGTCTTTAATCACCTTATGTGTATGGAACACTCTAGACTTTACTGGTGCTCCGAAAATAATGCATCCTGAGGTTTGATCGGGACTGTAGGCTCCTCAATTCCTAATGATTTGTTAATATGCTTTATAAGATTTACAGTATCTACATTAAATATCTTGGGATCCTCTTTCACCTCAGCCTCACTATCTGACTCTGAATCCCACTCATGACGATGGCCCTGGCCTTATTTCCTCCATATCTTCAGCTACAGCAAACCTGTCCCTCCTTGTTCCCTGGTCTGGGGCCTGAAAGTCCTGCATCGCTTTAACCATCCATGAAAAGAATTGTTTGAATTGTTCAGGGGGGACAAGCTCTTCTATAGTTTCAGGGGTGCATGACACACATACTGGATGAGTACAATCCTTCAGTAATCGGCCATCACAAGCTGCACACACACGATTTTTCGATTTACATTTCCTTTTTCCCTGCACAAGCTCCACAGAGGTACTGTAAACAATAGAAAAGAGGAACTAAGTAACCTATCCTAAAAGTACACAAAAAAACCCTTACTAAGGGCTTACCTTGGGGTGTCCTTTAGCTTTTTTGGGGCGGGCTTCTGGTCCATGTGCACTGTGTCAAATAACTGCCAGATCCTGCAGCACACAATCACCTTCAGCAGAACAATGAGCCTCATATAATGGGCTTCAGTTGCTTAACAAGGTGCCTGCTTTGACATCATCAGAGTGAGTCATCAGCAGAGTAATTGCCTCACCTGTCTCCTTAGACAGGTGAGCTAGATGAAAATAGCACTGCCGGCAAACCGTGGCCTCACGTTTTCCACATGCGCGAGCGTGTGCCTTCCAAAAGTGCACACCAAATGCGTTCGCACTGTCCAAGTGTGCACGCCCACCGGTAGTCTTAATTGAACTTCACAGAGAGGAAGACTCATCCCGGCACTTGCCCCTCTGGTACTGTCATACAAACAGCCAGCTCAGGGGAAAGTCAGAAAACCTCCAGGTAAGCCCTCTAGAATAAAATAAAAAATAAGCGCTCACTACACTACCCTGTCCTACACATGCTGAGACAGGAAATAAGACACTGAGGAAGAGGAGGGGCAGCCTTATATAGGGCTCAGGTGGGGCAAAATCTTTCCTGTCTACACTAGCTGATCAGGGTATTAACCCATTGTAAGGGCTGCCATAGAGTAGGGAAAGGAAAAAACAATTGCTTGTCAGAGGGTGTGGGAGTGGGCACTTGGATACTCATGCCCACTTTTTCCTTAGAGTGCTTTTGTATACCACGAGGTCTGAGTCAAAGAACCCATCAAGCAGCAACTGCCAATGTGGAGAACTTAGAATTCACAAGGGCTACATCCAGAGCCACTTGGGTACTGAAAAACGTCCCTAATGTGATCCATTAGGCATAGTAAATCAGAAACTGATTTGCCTGACTGAAGACCTTCAATCACATGTTCAGACCTCTGCTCAATAGCCTTGCTAACCCATGCGGAAACCAGGGTAGGCCTCCATCCCACACCTGCTGTAACATAGATGGACTATAAAATTCCTTTACACTTGCAGTCTGTACTGTCCTTAAGAGAAGCAGCCCCTGGAACCAGAATAGTGATAGATTTGGATAGCCATGCCAAACTCAGTCTAAATTTCCCTTCTCCTGGAATCTTCAACAAGAAAGAGATAAATGGGAACCTCTGTGGAATGTAAACACTATTGAAGATTCTGAGGATCCTTCTGTTTCTACCAAGTCTGGCGAACTGCAATGACCAAGTCGTCCACCCAGTCTGCTAATCTACTCTTCATCATATTAAGAGTCCCCATCCACCTGAATCAGGCTCCACTCTAAAGTGAACCAGAGAAGTTTTGGTTACATGTTTGCAGCTTCACAAGAGATGAGGAACAAACCCGCTCCAAGCCGAAGACTGACTTGTCTAGAGTCTTAACCCAGGATGGCTCAATAGATGCCCTGGTAGTGGGTAAAATGGAAAGATTCACACACCTCACTCTTTTTGATGACTGATGCAAGTTAGCTCAGTGATTGATTGTGCCAGTGATCTCGCCTAAGCTAGTTCGGTCTCAGAAGCATGGCGGAATTAAGACATTGTCCCCTTAAAGGGTAGGCTTAGCCAACGCCACTCCAGAGAGCAGTCCTAACTGCAAAATGGAAGCACCTACTGGTGCCATCTTCCCAGAGTTCCTGCAGCACTACAGTGGACCAGTGTCTCTGTGGCTGGATCACGTAGAAATAACATACTGTAGAAATTTATTTCATTTAGTGGCACATGTACCAATTTATATAATTGCAAATGTACTGGTTTTTTTTTTTATACAGCATTATATTTCTGTATTGCAAATGTATTGATTTTTGAGGTAGTATGCATATGTGTGGATCAAATGTGTTTCCTGAACTGTTTGAAGGCAGTTAATCTAATGTTAATTAGACATTTTCATCTCCGTAACCAACGCTTTTTCTGCCTGAAGACACAGCTGGAGGTCGTTACCTTTCAGTCCTGTGTAGTTTTTTTTTTCTGGATCTTAGAACCTGTCTAAACAATGTAGACTCAGGATGCAAGTAATTTAGGATATCACAGATGGATGTGAATTTTGTAAGTTAAAATTGCAATAAATGCAAGATTAGCGAGTATTATATCCTGATGGTAAACGTTTAATGAAAAATTTCAGATGTTAGGATGCCAGCTAAAACAGGGCCTGGGTTACCCCCTGCCAGGCTATGTGTCCAAAACTGTATAAAAATAGCACCGTTTGACGATGTAATGTATCATTCCATCTGTAACATCTGAAGAATCACTAGTAACTCAAACTAGCGTGTAAAAGTCCTTGTCAGGGCTATTGAGCAACAATACACGACTACTTGAAAATTTTGCCTGCGCCTATTACCTGTAGAGTTTGTCCTCTAATCCGTTCGCCAGCTGTCCTGGGTTGAACCCAGCATCTCTGTCAACACTGTGTCATCAGTCCTGATCCATAGTAAGCAGGCAGAAGATACCAGTCAAGAGTTATTGCAGCAGCTATAACAGCTATCCCAGAAGTAAGCGGTTCTGGGCGCCATAAAAGATCCTAGTGGTGGCAGCCGAATTCTCCTATAACTATTGTGCACTTTGAGTGCCTGGTGGAAAGGCGACAACAGTAGGAGTGGTCAGAAACAGTCAGTTACTGATGATAAGATGGAAACCCAGATAAACTTTGCAGGAAGAACATCCATCCTTTCCTATGCACTCTACAGCCTGGGTGGCAAAGTAAGCTCATCCGGTCACAGTCCTGTCCGGAGTCTTCCCTTAACCAGTAGAGTAAAAAAGACATATAGATACATACCAGAATGGCTACCTCAGTCAGAAACTTGAATTGCTGCAGCTGAGTGGAGGGTGGTTAAAGTAAAAATAAAGCAAGATAAAAGTCTACTATAGGCAACCCAATAAAAAGCATGCAGACTGCAGGGGGGCGGGGGTATAGCCTCTATATACAGACTCACCAGAATGGATGAAAGAGAAATTACAGGCATCTTCCATTCATAACAACATTTCTCCCTATTCCCATAACTTTTATAATTCATTATTAAAGATTCCACTGCATCCATTCTTCCATATGAGCCCTATAAATTGTTGGTGAAGGTCCTGCTTTCCTGTGTGGATCTTGACACTGGCGTACCCAAAGTGCTCGATGTCCCTGCCTCAATAGTATGTGCTATACACTGATTAGCCACATTAAAACCACCTGCTTAATATTGTGTAGGTCCCCTTCATGCCACCAAAATAGCTGACCCATCGAGGCATGGATTCCACAACGACCTATGACGTTGTCCTGTGGTATCTGCCACAACGACATTCATTAGTAACAGATCCTTTAAGTCCTGTAAGTTGCGAGGTGAGGCCTCCAGGGCTCGGACTTGATTTTCCAACACATCCCAGAGATGCTCAATTGGATTGAGAGCTGAGGAATTTGGAACCAAGTCAACACCTTGAACTCTGTCATGTTCCTCAAAAAATTCTTGAAAATGTTTGCAGTGTGGCAAAGCATATTATGCTGCTGAAAGAGGCCACTGCCATCAGGGAATACTGTTGCAATGAAGGGTTGTACTTTGTCTGCAACAATGTTTAGGTAGATGGTACGTGTGTCAAGGTAACATCCACATTAATGCCAAGACCCAAGGTTATCCAGCAGAACATTGCACAGAGAATCACCCTGCTCCACCAGCTTACCTTCTTCCCATAGTGCATCCTAGTGCCATCTCTTCCCCTGGTAAACAATGCACACGCACCTGGCCATCCACATGATGTAAAAGAAAACGTGATTCATCAGACCAAGCCACTTTCTTCTATTGCTCCATGGTCCACTTCTGGCACTCCATGTGCCATTGTATGAGCTTTGAGCGGTGGATAGGGTTCAGGATGGGCACACTGACCAGTCTGCAGCTACTCAGCAAGCTGCAATGCACTGTGTTCTAACACCTCTGTTATCACCAACATTAACTTTTTCAACAATTTGTGCTACAGTAGCTCTTCTTTGGGATTGGACTGGACAGGCAAGCCTCGCTCTCCACGTGCATCAATGAGGCTTGGGCGCCTTTGAACCTGTCACGGGTTCACCAGTTGTACCTCCTTGAACCACTTATGGTAGGTAATAAGCACTGCCGATTGGGAACACCCCCCAAGAACTGCCATTTTGGAGATGTTATGACCCAGCTGCCTAGCCCTCAAAATTTGGCCATTGTCAAATGCACTCAGAAGCAGGAAAGCATAAGGGTCCAACACATCAACTTCAAGAATTGACTGTTCACTTGCTGCCTAATATATCCCACCCCTTGACAGGTGCAATGTAACAAGATAATGAATGTTATTCACTTCACTGGTCATTAGTTTTAATGTGATGGCTGATCGGTTTATGTGATCACACACTAAAATTATAATACAGGATACTGTGTGCCATCATATACAGTTTTGGAGTTGAATTGCTTTGTTTTGGTATTTCGAAGACATCAAGCTACAAGGATAAGTTTGTGTGAGCTGTGAGCATACCTAGGGAAGCTGGTATGCATAGCACACCCATCACCTAAACAATGTAGGATGAACTTTAATAAGTATGGACACAAGTCTCCAGGAACATCCTTAAAAATCTTGATGATCAATGTTCATGAGGCACCTTGTCCTAGTAATAGTCTGCAATCTCATGAATATTGAACACAAAATGCTACCTACCCTGTGGTAGGTGAGAGGTTCACTTTAGACAGCAGTGCATGAATGATTACTAATTCTATAGTTATGTTTTTGTTTTTTTTTAATCGGGTGCTTTAAATTCAATATTTAATTCAAAAGAAGGGCAAAACAAAAACCCCAGTGTGACAGTTGACAATTTATCCTCACAAGATGAGTGGGGAAGACTTTATAATGCTAAAGATGGCAATCAAATTCCCTGCATCAACTTACTTTATTTCTACACACACACCACGCATTTTATAAAATGCGCAATTTGCCAGGGTGTTACCTTCATTAACACTTTCAGAATGAATCATGCAACAAACTACATCACTACCCTCTAAATATAGTTAGATTTCACAGGAGTAGCATCACTACTCAAATATATTTTGCATGTGACTTAATATGTATATTTATTATTATTATTATTATTATTATTATTATTATAAGTACTCTTGTGTATGAGCTATTATATAAATATCATTGTACCAGCTAGTAGCAATATAGAAGCTGTTGGTGAAAGCCAATGCAAGCGGACAAGCATTATATCCGATATAGAACAACATTAAGATAACATGATGAATAGGTATTGTGGCTGTTAAAAAGAACCTTTACGTGCTCAAGTGGAAAACGAAAGATAAAATTTAACTGAAAAGGATATAATTTTTGCAGACAAGGAGGGAAGGTAGAAAAGAAAACCCCATCTGTCATGTTCATCAGATATTCAGAGTCCTATTGTAATACAGGATATGTGGCGATGTCATGTCAGCTGACACCTGTTCTAGAAGAGCACCTTCCCCTAGCCAGTATCCATGAGGATGGAACCTATGTTATCACCGAAAGAATAAGCTGCATTCTCATGAATAGCTGCTGCTGTCACTGTACATAGACACAGTACCTCTCTCCATATACAATATAGGCAAGAACCAGTGTACAAAGTCAGAAGCCCAGTAAATGAGACACACACAGGAGTGCCATCTATACAGAATATACATTTATATTGTGGGCCAATAATGTTTACAACATAAATACAGGAATAAAACACAAATGCAGAAGCCAATTTTTCTTTATATACAACCTGTTTGACTTTCATACATTGCTTCTTTTCAGAAATACTGTCCATGCATAACAAGAGATGGACCAATCCCCCAGCCCTCCCTAACCCACCCCCACAACACTGTAACCCTGCCATGCAGCCGTAGCACATACAAGGCTGGGAAGCCCCTCGCACAGCTTCCCAACATCCTCCCTGAGTGTGCGAGGGGTTCAAGGGGCAGTAATGTTTAAAAGGCATTTACCAAACACCAATTTACCTTAATAGTGTGTACAACACCCAGCATATACTAGAATCACTCAATCTTTATTTATATTAAACAAATTATTAAATACGTGACTTGCAAGTGTACACAGTAAACCCCAAAAAAGAAAATAAAAAAAAATCATCAAAAAAAAAAATCACTCTCCTACCTAATAATAGAATGGAAGGAATTCTATAAGGAGGGATCTCAAACTGTTCTTAAACATTGTTTGATGGAATGACTATACAACTTTACACCATAGAGTTTTAAGTTTCTACATCTTAAATAAAGAAGTCTTTTCCCCGCCTCTTATGCCTATAATCAAAAAGTGGGTGTGGTTTAGTAGGTGGCAAAAATTAAACAGTTACTTTTATACAAAACATTGTGTAGTAGCTTGTTTCTTTCTGACTCAATTCTACACATTAAGAGTAGAACAGAACGAAAGTGCAAATCTGCAATATAGAACAGTGTCTTCACATAGTATCTGTCCCCCCACCACTCTTTGGAGGCAGCCATTTTATGGGCTGAACTTGTATTCTTGAGAACGCAACAACCAATTCACTAGGGAGTGGTGACATCACTGAAGCACTGCAATAGGCAGCTAAGTTGTAGGCAGAGTAAGACTGTATGCAGAAAAAAGGTGAAATAACCAATATTCATGAGTCATCGGTTACTACGGAATTTTTTAATTGCACTCTTAATAGTAATTTATTGGCTTAGCCATCAAAATGGCTGCCTCCACTGTATACAGGGGACAGATTCCCTTTGAATGCAAGTCTCAAATAAACCAACAATGTTAAATATTGGCTTTATGTTTTTGCAAAACCAGATAAAGGTTCCTCTAAAAAGCTCTACCAAGAAAGACCAGTTGTAATGAAGTCAGCAGTAAAGATTCAGCCTAGTGCAGTTTACATTCCTCTGTTCTCTAGATTAAATAATGGTTACAAACTGCTGCGTCAATGAGTGTCAAGGTGAGCAAGGAGGAAGTGCATAAAGTAACAGGGACTGCAAGAGGTGGTATTTTATAATAGGTACATTTTCATATCCCATTAACATTATTTAAAGAACCACTCAAGAGTGATACAGCCAATCTATCTATTACAAACAAAAATCCTAAAAACCACTGTTCCTTAATGGCCAAGGTATTTTTTGACCAGACATTTTCATATTTTAGCAGTTTCTTTTTCATTATTAGTTTGCTAAAGAATAATAGAAATTTGTTGCATTTTATATTTCCATGAATGAGCTTTGGTGAGTTTTCATGATTACAAAGTATCAGAAGAAAATTAGCTTGAAAATGTGTTAGCATATTTCCCCTTGTTTACAGAAAGTTCTAAGGACTAGAAGTAAGAGAGAGTGAGTGTGAGTGTGAGTGTGTAATTTTAGCTTTTTTTATCCCCAGATAAAATCCACATTATTCTGACTGGATTTTAGTGTAAAAATAAATTGCTTGTTTGTTTTAGCTTTACCAGCCAAATAGCGCTCCCTATGCATCTGTATCTCATTCTGTATATACTGCGTCCATGGACCGCTGATGCACAGGTGGTCGAGTGGCCTGGAGCTATTACTTCTCTGGGGTCCCGCTCCATGTGTGCCGTTATCTCTAACTACCGTACAAACATGGCACCTAGGAATATAATCTGTTATTGCCTAATGTAAACAGATGGTGGACATTAACAGGTTAAGTCAAGTAAAGATGTAAATGGAGCTCTCATTCTCCAATACCCTGACTGAAGTTATTGCTATCTATACTTGCACTGCAATTACCAGCCATTACAGCTCAGTTATATGACACCCTGGAGAGCTTGTATGTCAGACAACTTTATTTCCTCTCCCATATACCCCCTCCCCCCCTCCCCACTTTGCTGACATGATTTGCAGTTCCTTGTTACAAACTTCTCTGTCCCTCAACTATTCAATAGAACCTAACAGTAATTTTGTTACTGTATAACAATTAAACCTCACTGCTACAGCAAAGCAGATCCATTTAAATACTGTCTTTCAGCCATAAGGTAGCATAAAAATTAATGATTTCAATTTTTTTTTTTATTATTTTTGCGATATTAAAAACAAACAAAGAAAAACATGTTTCAGTGGGCATCTCTGTAGGGTCATGTCACACATCCTTGAGTAACTTAGCCTTCAGAACTTGCATTAGGTGACATAATAGGCAGGGCAATCACATAAGAATAGATATGTTCTATGAATGTATAATGACCAGGAACTTGGTGCTCAAACTACTTATGTACAGCAAAATATGTATTGTAAGGGGTCTTAGTGTAGACTTCTGAAGGTACCCCTTTAATAGAAGCCTAAAAAAGAGGAATGAAACCGTCTGTAGACTGCATAAACCACAGCAGCAAGTACAGGAACTCCCAGGGTGGAGAATCAATCACATACTTGGGAAATGGAACATTGCAACACAGTCTTTCATAAAAACAAATTCATCTACCTTTTAGCATTACTACCCCTTCAATAGGATCTTTAATCACAATAACAGCTGAATAATACTCATCAGCAGTTTAATCTCTAACAAAATGAAGCATAATACATATTAACATTTCCAGGCTCAAACATTATGAAAATAGAGACACTAAACTATATAGTGTCCCAGAGCCATCATTTATTATCTTATGACAAGGCACGAAACACAAAGCTTGGAAGGTCCTATGCAGTCAATGTGACAGAAAGCCCCGCATCCTTCACACATGGTCATGGCTTTGAAGCTGCAAGAGCATCGTAACGATACTTTTTCTCCGCTATCGTGCTCTGCAAAGACTTCCACAGAGAGAGATGCACTGCCAGCCACAGTATAGGCCCCGGGGAACCCAGAGAGTAGCACACCGGCAGAGTAAGAATATTCTCCCTCCGTTGACTGCAGAGACATCTTCCCAAATAAAGAATTCTTCATTTTTTGATGGGAAGAGAGAGAGGCAGGCAGCTGGACACGAACCCCAACATCCTTTGGAAAGCAAAGGAAGGGCATATCAAAAAACAAAGGAACTCTGTTGATGAATTCTACAGAATTATCCAGAAACCGCCCCTGCTCTTCACTGCTGTCTTGAAATCCCAGCGGTATATCTTTACAGGGGGAAGGGCTTGGGTATGGACATGGCTCGATACCAGTAGAACTCTGGCTACCTGTAGCATCCAATCCTTTTCCAGGCTTTGTTGATTCAGAAGATGACATTGTAGACTGCATGCTTCCCTGTTCATCTTTAATATTACCCGCCAAAAAACCTTTGCCGGACGAGTTAGGGAATTCAGAAAGAACTTCCTTAACATCAGTGTTCACTACAGAATGAAGAGCTCTTGGATGTAAAGAATCCATACTTCCTTTACAATCATTAACTGCAGGGTCTGCCTCCCATTCCAGAAATGAAACACTCGTTTCCTGTACAGGAGAGATTTTACACAATTTATCACACAATGGTGTCAGTGACTGCAATGACTCTTCCTGGTTTTGTAGAGCACCATTCAGTAGGTCAGAGTCATTTGGCTTGTGTAAGTCTAGATCATTGGAAACGCTGACCAACTGACAAGGAACACTTTCCCGAACTTGCCTGTTATAGCAAGAATTACTCACGTAGTCCCAATCTGGGTTAGGAGTTGAGGTGTCATTGGTACACATTGCCAACTGATGTTCCGTTGGTGAGGTTTGTGTTGCTTGCAGGTTTTTCACTGAATGGAAGTCAACTACAGGAGAACTTGAGGATTCCTGGTGCTCAGCAAGGTCTGGCTCATGGGATTCCACAAGCACACGGTCACCTTTCTTTTCATTTGACTCCTTATCAGTCAAACTTGATGTGACCTGTTTAATTCTGTTCTGAAAAGTGTTTGATACATCACCAAGAACTGATGCCAGAGTCTCACAAAATTGTCCAACAGTACCATGTCCTGTTGAGCCATCGACAGCTGGAGTCGCCATCCTCACAGCAGTTGAGATTCCACCTATTTTATTCTCCTCCTCTTTGTCTACCATACGATCTTCTTCACAGACATCTGCAGCCATTTCAGTAGTCTGATAGTAGTCTAATGGTTGAGCGGCAAACTTTCCATTAGGAACAGCAGCTTCTGTGTCATACCGTTCTTTGGTTATAGAATCACAGAGGTGTTCCCTAGTTTCTGAAGAGCTCCTTATCAAACTGATTTTTACCCGTGGTACTTCCTCTTTCTCAGTGGTCTCCCTCACTGCAGAGGACGGCAGTAATTGTGTTCTGCAGCAATTTGTTGGCTTCTTTCGATGTCTTCTCTTTGCGGATCTTCTACTTCTGTTGGAATCTCTGGGTCCGCTTCTTTTGTTTGTGTTGTAGCCTCCCCCTGGGCCCCCACCTCCACCAATGGAGTTCTGGAAGTGAGGGCCACGGGTCTGACTGTCAACAGACGAGCAGGAAGGAGTCCAGCGCCCAGTGGGATCAGAGTCTGGGATGATCCGGGGGCAGATCTGGTAAGATGGCAAACCTTTAACCACCCAGGGAGGTTTGATCCGAGAAAGCTGTATCTGGGGAGAGACAACAAGACATGGAAAACCATCAATATGAACAGTTCTCTACCTGAGCTAAAGTATGCTTAGTAATGAGATACACCAATAGAGTTAGATATGTAGTTAACTATAAATAGATATATAAATATATAGATCAATAATAACTGTATACCCCAGTAAACCAGTAGCCTGCTCCCAGTTTAAGCAGCCATTTTGTGTAATATTCATGAGAATGCAGTATAGCCCATCAATTCACTAGCAACCAATGGCATTACTAAAGCAAAATGCACAAAGTTAGGATAACTAATCCCCCCCCCCTCCCCCAAAAAATTAAATGACTTTGTGGTGTGGAGGTGGGTTGAGTTACAGGAGTAAAGTTTAAAATAAATCATGCTCACCCTGGATGCACGAGTACACAGTGCCACATTTACTCTGTCTTTTCTTACCACTTAGCCTGTTTCTAGCAGGCCAACTGATCGCTTGTGTCCCTCGCATCCCATGAACTTCCCATTCACATTAATGGTAAGTTTAAGGGAGGAGTGTCACCAACAGCTGTTTCAAGTAAAAGGAGAGAACAAACCAATCTGTGACCCATGTGTACAATGCACCCAAAGTAAGTAGGATTATGTTATTGTTTTAATTTTAAACATTTCTAAATTTTTAGGTGGAAATATCCTTCAATTTGCCAAAAACTGTTTTAACACACAAAAGAGCTGCCTCCATTTTGCCCAGCAGAAGGGTTGTCTCATACCCGGATTGGTGGGACTTTTGGCTCCTCTTTGGTGGGCTGTGGCTTTTCGGGGTGAACACTCTGAATTGTGTTACGAAAGGACTGACGCTGTTCCATCCGGGGCTTCTTTTCGAGGGAGGGGCTGGAGGTCTCTGGTTCAGAGGTCTTTTTCTTCTGCTCAGAGGTCTCAGGATGAAGCTCTGGGACTCTCTCAGAGGTGGAGGGGAGGCTTCCTGCATCCCTGGAGAACACTTTGTGCTCCAGGACCGGAATGTCAGCTTCTGCTCTCTCAGGGCAAGGTGAAGAGATGGCTTTAACTTCAGCTGCTGGGAGGGTTTGCTGAATTCCCTCTTTATTTCTGTAGAGACTCCTCCGAGTCCTGCCCTGAAGCTCTGGAACAGACTCTTCATTGCGACCAGGTCCTGGGCTTGTCCGCTGCACTACTTGCTGTACACAGATGGTCTCAGGTTGATTATATTTATCTTCTGGATCAGCCTCTGGCTCCTCAGATAGTCCAAATCTAAAATGGGGAAAAAAATAAAAATAAGTTACCACAGACTAAAAAGCAGCTTTACAGGATATATTGACAACACACACATACACACAAGTTGGCTTATATAAAAACTCACAATAATGGTAACATTTTCAAAAGTTTCAGATGTTTATCAGAACTGAAGTTGCATTGTGGCTGGAAATTTTCTGCACAGAACAGACTTCCTGTCAGCAAACCAATTAAAGGATACTTTGGGTGGCATCCCAGCCACTTCCTTTAGAGCATACACTGTGGGGTCCAGAACATCTATTTTTTTTTTTTTCTTAAACAAAATGTGTGTGTGTGTGTGTGTGTGTGTGTGTGTGTGTGGGGGGGGGGGGGGGGGGTGTTCAGTAAATATGATTCAAGTTCAAAATAATGCAGTATCTTGTCTGAAATAGTTATTTTTGTACATTGTGTTAAATCCTTTTTTCGGAATCAAATGCAAGATATTAGCACACTGGGGAAGTGTGTGGTGACTGGAGCATTGGCACTTTCAAATTTATTAGCAAAACTGAAGTTCCTCCCCCTCTATACCACACTGGCTGTTTCCTCATTTCTTTTTTAACAAAGCCCCCAAAAAGGACAGAACAAGAGGGAGAAGAGAGAACAAAAGTCTCCCCTGAGAACTAGAATCCAAACAAGGATAACCGTGAAAGAAGAACCAGGACGTGAACAAAACAAAAGTGTAAAAAGGAGGCATCCAGTGTCCCCATTGGGGACATCGGAACACTGGGGATGACCCAAGCTGTTCTTAAGGAAGTGTATGCTCAAAAGTCGCAGGATGAAGAAATTTATGTCCAAAACTGGCATCCTTGAATACAATCTGTAGATCTTTGTGAAGGAGTGCACCGAAAACCAAGTGGCCCCCCCTTACACTGCCGCTCAGCCGAGGCCCAATGCTGTACGACCCAAACGGCTGTAACCTTGGCGAACTACCAAAGTAATTTAACTGTCAATGTTCTGCTTACAGTCTTGACCAGCCTCTTTTGTGTACATCGTAGAGGACCAACAAGTCCATTTGTCCTGCGTAAATCCGTGGTTGGAAACATAAATTCGAATCAGGCGGAACCTGGAAACCATCTTGGACTGAAGGGAATGCCTTGTCCTTGTAGATCGCTGTTTCTCATCTTCTACAGGACAAAACAATCAGCTTTGAAAGTCTTCTAAGAGATAGCCAACAAGAAAACTATCTTCCAAGTAAGGAATTGTAGCTTAGCATCCTCCTTTCGAAGCAGTTTGTTAGGTTGTCAGCACCAGATTTAGATCCTACTGAGCCACCGGAGGATGTATGGAGACTGCAAATACATCACTCCCTGCAACAAGTTCCCCTGTCAGATAAAAGAGCAAGTTTTTCGCTGGAAAAACACAAAAAGGGCCAAGACCTGAATATTCAATGTTAGGCTGAACATCACTCCCACCTTCATCCAACCTGAAAGAAGTGGTAGGAAACTCCTTCAAGTCACATCCAGATCCTTTGGGAATTCCTGGCTAACAAGCTTGCAAGCCTTGATCATGGTTTGAATCACCTTGGCAGAAAATACATTGGCTTTAAGAATCATGGCTTTAAAACAGCCACACAGTTAAAGGCAGCAAGGTAAACTTTAGTGGAGGAAGGGGTCCTGAAGTAACAGGTCTGATCTTAGAGGTAGACGCCACACCAGGCCCTCTGCCATGCTTAGGATGTGGATGTACCAAGACCTCCTGAGCCAGTTAGGTGCAATGAAAATCACCAGAACGCCTCCTCTTTAGCTATTTGAACAGCCACAGAAACACTATCGATAGGAACCGGTAGAGACATTGGATAAGCCAGAGAACATGGTGTACACTACTGAAACCTGCAAATCTTTTGGTTGTGGTTCAACCGAGACACCATCATGTAGATATCTGGTTGCCCCAACTGACCGCCAGCTGCTGGAATATCTCTGGAGGAAGAAACCATTCCCCAGGAGTAAGAACTTGCCAAGGAATTCGGCTTCCCAGAAAATTCTGACAGCCTCCCCCCTCCTAGGGCACGCTTTGTGCCCCCTTGGTGATTTATGTAAGTTATCGCCATTATCGATTGAACCTGCAGCTAGAGTGTTCAGTGACTTCCAGCACATATCAATGTGCTGATCTTTGTGAACACCCTCAAAGCTTTCCCCAATGAGCCCCATGTCAAGGGTGTCTCCCATAATATAATCTGAGGCCTCACAAATATGCTACACCAAGTTAGGAAAATCCGATCACTCAGAATCCAGACCATTCGCCAACTGCTCCATCCATCTCTAAAGTGCTTTACTGAACCAAGCCGGATCTAAACTGGGTCTAAGGGAGGCACCTGCTGCCATGTAAACTGTGTTAAGGATGTATTCAATTTTCCTATTTGTGCTATCCCTCAAGGTAGCAATACTCAGAATCGGAATTGTGGTAGTTTTGGATAGGCGAGCCATGGAAGAAACTACCTTAGGTGGGGATTCACATTTTCCTATATCCTCTCTAGAAAGAGGAAATGTACACTTGCCAACTGCCTGCAAGGCAATTTGGACATCTGAAGCAGACAAAACCCTTTGCCTCTGTCCCACCTTCAGGTTCAGTCCTGGACAAACTCCCCTTCACCAACATAGGAGAATGAGGGAAGAAAAGAGAAAACAGTTGCACAATCCAGGAGGATTTTGAACAGCACAGAGACAAACCAGAGAAAGGCTCAGAGACAGCAGCCCAATACCTCAACCATAGGATTAAAAACTGCTGCTCTAGTCTGCTCCCAAAATGGCCACTGTATCCTCTCTGGTGGTCTTGAACGGATATAACCTCACCCCAGGGCTCAAAACCAAAGTACAGACCTCTTTGCCTTCCTGTGCCTAGCGTGGGTCTGCTATGAAGGGCCGTCCCCACCCGACTTCTGCCCACCCCTTACTGGACACCTGGACCTTCCTAAAATGCAGACCAGGAGATCTCCTTACCCGGTATCTGTTTCAAGGACTGGTCGGAGACTAGGGATCCATTTGTTTTTGTTGCCATGGCTTCAGTGTGTGGTCCAAACCCACTACTATGACAGTGGAGGCATGGGTAATCCAGGCACTACCTGTGGCGGCAGTGGATGGATATCCTCCAGAGTCTATCCCACGGCGGGAGTGGGCTACTAGCAGCAGGAGCTGACTGAAACACCCCTGCAACCGGTTCTAAGGAATTCTTGTATGCGGGTTGAGGGATGCTGGTGATGAGAAAAGGATGCCACATAAAATATAAAATAATGAAAGACAAACTTCATCAGAGGCTGCCAAACATTTTCCAATATTTGGCAGGTACTTTGGAAAACTAAGTTTTAGGAAGCAGCCGATGGGATAGAAAAGGGGAGGAGTTGCAATTTGGCAGTAAATTTTACAGTGCCCAATGCTCCAGTCACTCATTTAAAACCCAGTGTCCCCCATGGAGAAAAGAGAAACAACACTATTTTCCTGCATCTACATGCTCCCAACCTCACACCAACCAAAATAACTCCTTACTTCTGTCCGTAAAAGTCTTCAAAGAACTTTTCTTTCCAGTCTTCCACTTTCTTCTCCTTGCCCATCTCTTGCCTCATTCGCAGCTGTGTCTCAGGAGTAAATTCACCTACAGATAATAGGAAAATTAACGGGAAAATTATCCATCAAAGTCTCAGATGAACACCTGAGAACAGAATTCAGGGAATTTCTGAGAACGCACCATCCGAAAGCCTTTCCCGCCATCTCTGGCATGCATGGGCAAAGAACTCGTTGTTCAGGGCGCTGCCACTCATCCGCAACTGTCCCTCAGGTGTGACCTACAAGGGGAAGTTAATGCAGTTAGAACAAATGGAAATTGCAAGGGACCAGGATGAAGGATGGCATTTAGTAGAAGGCAGCATCTCTAAACTACAGGTAAAAATAGTACCTGTCTGTCCACCTCCGGGAGCAGAAGTAAAAGCTGGTGTTGGAGATGGGTGGGAAGAGCATTAAAAGTCCGGACATTGATAAGGGCACGAAGATTTGTGTTCACAAGGATAGAACCAGGTGTCTCAAAATCAATCTCTTCTTCCTTCTTTTTCGCTTGCCCTGTGACAAAACATATATTAAACCAGGCACATAAGAGTAAATGTTCTGAACAGATGGGTGGAAATAACTCAAACCTAGAGCAGATGTGTTTTTGTTGCTTCTCAGATGATGTGTGGAGTTCCCACTTAAAGCTGCACGTCGGTTAAAAGTCAAACTGCCCCCAAGAGTATGGTTACTGGAGGACTCGCTCTCTACATGACGTACAGACAAGCCTAACAAAAAAAATGGAAAAACCCAAAAACTATTTAGTGATGTTTTAAAGCAAGAGTCAGAAAGGAGACTGTACATGTGTGGACTCATAATACACAGTTTCCCAGCTTCAATCTTTGAGTTGAACAGGTAATGTGAAGAATCAAACTCATGACCCCCAGCACTGTAATGATCCCCTTCTGGGAATCAAAACAGGAGGTACGAGTTTCAATCCCCATAGTCTACAACATAGGATAACAGAGAAAAGGAGACAAGACAGCCCAAAATACAGAACAGGCTGGGACCAAAAATGGACTCCAGAAGGTCTACCACACAGACAGAAAGATCAAAAATTAAAGAAAGTTAAAAAAAACAAACAGAAAAACCCCAAACCCTAAAATGCTCACCTGAAGTGGATGGTAGATGAGCCCCGTTTACTTTGAGAGGTGTCAACACAACGCGGGGAAGCAGAACACCACTTCTTCTCTTCTGCTTATTCACCTAAACACAAAAATAACAGGTTGATAGAAAAAAAAGTATAAAAAAAAAAATGCATGTGCTCCTCAAACCAGCAGTGGACAGCCCCCAGATGAGCAATACACACCTGTACTAGAGATCTTGTTTCCCGGACATGAGACTCTCGAGAACAGGATGCATTGCCAGAAGTCTCAACTGCTAGAGAGGTGAAGAGAATGGAAACCCTGAGCTCACAGTGTTCCTAACAGTGACCAATGTCTAGCACAGCCATTTATCACAAGTTCCTCCATGCTACTGCATAGAACAGGCACCTTATGCTTTACAATGTTCAAGTACTGTTAAATATTTGCCGACAAATTTAAAAAATGGATTTGTAACCAACATTTTTATTTTTAACAGATCATATAATTTAGAAATTCAAAAATGAGCAACATCAGTCCCAGTAGTTGCAATGGGTGTTCTTAACGTATCTCTATGTACTAAGCATGGGGTTAGATAGCAATGAAAGATAGTGTCGCTCCTAATTCAAAACTGGCCAACATACACACCTCATTGTCACCCTTACTTGTCCTGCACCCAACACTCACCTGCAGGCATGGAGCTGCCTTCATTCCACTGGCTGCTTTCTTCATCTGCAGTGTCCTCTGTGTCTCCATCCTCGGGTAGCGACACAACACGAGACCACTGCACAGCATTCTTCTGTGAGTGAAAGGACAGAAATGGCAGAGTGCACACAGGAGCATTTTTTTTTTAAAGCTACTGTATTAACACTATAAAGTGTGGCTCACCAGCTGTTGTGAAACTATGTTTCTGGCTGGCAGGGCATGCTGGGACTTTGCTATGACTTTAAGGTCGTAAAAGCTGCAGATTTATGGCAACATGATTGAAGCAGTTTCAAATATTCAGTTGCCCTAAAATGTCATGCATCACTGCTCAACCCCTGGTTGCAACTGCAGCAAAAGGTAACTGAACAAATCCACTTAAACCTATATTTATGCTGCAAGCCCTATCCACCACTATTTAACATTCACGACAAAACACAAAAACCTACCCCAATATTTCACAAGCAGCCCAAATTACAGTTCAGCTGTCGGTCTTAAGATGCAAAAAACTTTTTTCTACTTCAAACTTCAGTGTGAATAGATGTATGTGTCAATTACTGGCAATTTCATAAATATTTACCAATAATGCATCAGTGAAAATGCTCAACATGTCAAAACAATGTATTAAAAGTATCAAAAAGGCAAAAACACAAGGCAAAGGCTTTATAAATACCTACAGATCTCCTCTCAATTCCTCCATCCGACACACTCCTTCCCCCTTTAAAACAATCTGCTGATTTTTATACATAGGTAAGGTTTCTTCAATAATATTATACACAATTCATCCATCAAGCAAGCATTCTCCGACAACCCACATCTTCAGACAAGCTTATAAAATTCCTCAGCCACCCTCTTAAACTCTCCAGGGTACCCTAGTTTCACCATTTACACAGTTCACAAAAACTAACATTACTGTGTGACTGGATCATATAGCCCACTAAGAACGTTTGATCTTTACAATCTGGCTGGACCAATATGCAGACAACCTCCCATTGTCCCATAGATTGTAAGCTTGCAAGGAGGGCCCTCTTACCTGTCTATATTACCCTGTATTATTACTGTGATTGTTCCCAATTGCAAAGCGCTATGGTTTTGCTGGTGCTATATATAAATAAATGAGGATGATGATGGAATCCCAAGGAAGGCATGATTGGGAGTGGGAAAGAGAATTGCACAGGAATTACGGGTGACTCTATACACCAGGTAAGATTAGCAGTATGTTCAACACATATACTCTGGATACTGGAGGAACTCCCATCACATATAGTGGTCCAGCCCAAAGACTTCACTTTTCTGGGATAAGGTACATAACCTCCAAAACCAGAGTAAAAAGCTTAATTGTTGGGAACAGAAAACAAATTAAGGGACCCGTGCCTTCTGAGACCCAAAACCATTAGCCTTCCATGTGAAGTTTAGTATAGATAATTTTTTAGGGAGCTCTTCTCATCAATAAGCGCAGATATGAAAGTTCTTTGTTGTCCATGAATATGACGGTTAGTAACCATTCTACAAATTTTGTTGTACAGCATCAATTAATGCTTTTTGTGTACCTCTAGCATTGATGGGCCCTTGCAACCACTAGTAGCCTCACTCACCTTCATAGTAAAGAGACTAATGCGCCCTGGGAGCTTGTAGAAGAGGGCCTCTCGCGTTCTGCAGTTGGAATGTAACATGGCATTTAAACAGGCGAGGGGCGAAGATCCGCTGCATAGACAAAAGACCACAATAAAAATCCCAACTGCTCAAATTAATTCCAAATGAGACAGATTGTTTCTTCGCAGCTAGAACTCCGTTAACATTACCACCTCTCAAATACCAAGTATCACCACTATTCTTACCTTCTGTGGGTGCCAAAAGTACATGCAAAAAAAAAAGGAAACAAAAAGAAAAAGAAAAAAAAGTCACTGACAAAGAATTTGATGCCTGAAAAGAATAATACATGTCAATCTAGTATGCCTTTTTGTGTATATTGATATTTTTTCAGATTTTAGATTTAAAAGCCATAACTTTATTCTTGACTTCTTGTATTGTACGAGTCTCCCCCACAACTGCTGAGAGACTAATCCATGGATCTTTCATCATTTCTCTAAACTGGTCCCTCCTTACACTATCTTTCAGTCTTTCACCTTCCAATTTCAGGGTGTTCTAAAAATAATACTTTTAAAAAAACTGAAGTCCAATACATTTTTCTTCACCGAGCTGTACATATTCAGCTCTTAAAGTCTTCTGATTTGTTTTAATTTATAAATGTTCTATTTGAAGATAGAATTTCCAGAACTGTACACAGTACTCTGGGTGAGATCTTGCCAGTGACCTTTAAAAGGGAACAATATAACTTCCCTCTTCCTGCTACCAATACCTCTTCTCCTATACAACCAAGTGTTCTACTGGCTTTTTCTACTGCTCGTCTAAACCGCTTCCTTACCTTCCTATCATCTGAGTGCATAAAAATAACTCTCGGAACCGCCGGTCCACAAAAACATCCTCCCTTATTATCTATTAGAAAGCACTTACTAAACATAGATATTTAAACCAGTCCCACTAGAATGAAATGGCAAAATGCAAAGGGAACATAAGACCGTGATACTTTTTAAGCTATACAGGTTACATCTTGTGTCAGTGAAACAAAATTGCATATTTGCATTACAACCAGTAAAAAAAAGAAAAAGAAAAAAAGAATACAGTTAAAAGTATAAAGACAGCTGTGCCCCATGTCTTTAGAGCTCATACAACAGTCTCATAGGCACTCCTTCAGAACACAAGACAACTTACTTTGTCTCCTTCAGTCCCTCGGCCTCAATCACATTCAGAATCTGTTTTGGCGTCATAGGAGCGTCAGAGTAATTTTCTAAAACCTGTAAGAGAAATAATTGGTCATTCCTCTTATCTGAATCCACCAATCTGTCTCCAGGATCTCTAAAATGCCGATAAGAACTGCGAAAACTATATATAATTATTAGATTTTAGTTCTATATTATTGACAATGATTTCTAAGCTACCACAGAACTCTGCACAGTGGGGAAAACAGTATAAATAAAAGACAGACAAAATAAATGCACAAAGTGTAGTGGGGATCACTGCTTGTTATAGATCTAACAATCTAGTAAAAAAAAAAAGTCACAGCGGAAATGAGGAAAGATTGGGAGTGGAGATTGGATGTCTTTAGTGTGGGTAGGATAGGTGGGAGTAAGAAAAGTTAAAGTGATGGATTTTCAGAGAGTGTTTAAAGATTTGAAGGCTGGGGGAGTCTGATCAGGGTTTTTATTAGGCTATGGACAGAAAATAACCATGAATTAAATACAGTAGACAATATATTATAAATGCTCTTGCGCAGTTGGAAAAATTATAACATCACAGAAATGCCAGTGGCCAAGGGCTGCTTCATTATTGGCGGCTGATAATACGTCTGCCTTGTAATAACCACACAATTTTCCCCACCACCTGCTAAAATTGTTATTTTGCTACCTTCCATATCAATTGTCCCAGTTTGTAGTTTTCTATACTTTAAGCTCAATTGAGCAGGGTCATGTTTACATTGTGTATCATGTAAATGGTATGCAATTTGTATAAAATCCCCTAAATGTACAGCACTGAGTAGTATGTTGGCAGTTTATGAATAAAGTATAACAACATTGTTAATATTCTCCTAGGTGGTAAAATAGACTGTCCAACTTCAGACGCTTAAAGCATAAAAGTTGATTGGGAGACACCGATAGCAACAAAGAAATAAATACAAGTGTTCTTACATTTTCACTGTAACTTAGCTACAGGGGGCAACATTCCATTAGAGACTATGTCCAAGCAAGGCAGCTCTATTTGTATTAAGAAATGTGGTTATTTTGTCACATTTTACTAAAGCCAAGTGCAGTCAGTAAACACTCACATTTCTTTATGACTTGGTATAGTAATACTGACACTGCTTTAAAGCTATGCAGGCATAACCCTACAATAAGAAAGCATCTTAATGTAGTCAGCCATTAGAGATAGAAAAAAAGCAGCCAAGTGCATGAGCCAGGTAGGTGATTATTAGCTTTAACAGTTGGGACACAGGGATGTAAAATGAATGAACTAGGTGGCTGTCTCCTCTAAAGGATGGATGGCAGACAGCTCATGCGGTGAGGACTATTAATAACTTTTATAACCAACATGCCCAATGTCAAGTACATAAAACTATCCATTCAAAAATATCTAATAATCATAGGGATTATTGTTGATGACATTCAAAAGATTAAAAAAGTGACAAATGAAGAATCCGCTTGAAATCATCTCTAAATTTCAGGGCCTGATTCAAGTCAAGGTGATGTGCTGATGGCCATCACTGCGATCCAGCGGTACACTTTTTTGGGTACTATGATACCCAAACATCATGGAATTACCTGTGCACCTCTACAGGTTGCTAGCGCCTATGTGATCACTCCAGATGCACCCCACGGCACATTGCCTTGAACTGCATCGCCCCTAAAAGTATTGAGAGCCATTAAAAGGAAAACTCAACCTTTCACAATCTTGCTGAAAAAGCAATTCACATTACATTAGTGCCATAAACCCAAATGTAAGTGTTTAGACGCCGTTTGGGATTGACATTTGTGGTTAATTGTATGAAAACACTCAATATGTCCCATCAAAACACACCCCATTCCATACACACCAGGATGGATCCATTAACTTGTGTTTTCATTACGCTCTGGTCCTCATACTGGCATGAAAAAGCAAAACTCAGGAATCACTCCAGGTCAATTGTTTGTGTTTCTTAGACCACTGACAGAAGCGGAACTCTACTGTACCATCAACTACCATACCTAATGTGTGACAAGGTACAAGTTGTGTGTTCTGTCATTTCTCAGCACCACTGTCGCACTTAGCTGAATCATAGTAGCCTGTCTGTCTATGCTGGAAAGGATGTGTCAGCTCAGTTGCCCTCTTGTTAATTGACAGTTTTTGATAGGTTAGCAGTTGGGTGCATGTCTCTTTCCTGAAACCCCCACGACACATAGTATGAGAAAAAGTGTGAAAATCTAGCTATGCCAATGCTCTTAATACAAAGTAATACTGGGAAAGTAATGTGCCAACACTAACTGATTGACCAGTTAATGGGAAGGGCTGGTGAACCTACCTTATAAACCAGCCACTTATTACATTGGTTTTTTCACCACATACCACCCCCCATGAGCTGCCCCTTATGTATCACCATATATATGTATGACCGTTCATGTATCCCTATAGCACAGCCCCATGTGTTTCCACTTGTATAACTGTATTGCCCCTCATGCATTATTTATCACCATTATTATTATCATCATCATCATTTATTTGTAAGGCGCCACAAGATTTCCGCAGCGCCGTACACAGTAGACTATACAGGGTGAAACAGTACAGAACAATAAACAAAAATACCAATATTTCAGAAACTCCAGGCAGGATGCTGCAATAAGCACGGAGCAGAAGAACAGGTGAGGAGACAGGAGGGAAGAGGGCCCTGCTCATGTGATGAGCTTACATCCTAAAGGAGGTTAGACAGAAACAGGCACATGGGGAGCCAGAAGGGAGAGCGAGTAGCAGAGGTGAGGGGTTAAGTAGATGGTTGGTAGGCTTTGCGGAGGTGAGTTTTGAGTGCACGTTTGAAGCAGCCCAAAGTAGGAGAGAGACGGATGGAACGAGGGAGGTCGTTCCAGTGAAGGGGGGCTGCACGGGAAAAGTCTTGGATTCTGGAGTGGGAAGAAGTGATAAGAGAGGAGAAGAGGTGGCGATCATTGGCTGAGCGCAGGGAGCGGGCCGGAGTGTGTAAGGAGAGGAGGTTAGAGATGTAGGGGGCAGTAGAGTGGGAGAGAGCCTTGTAAGTGGTGGTGAGGAGCTTGAAAAGTATTCTGTAGGGGAAGGGAAGCCAGTGTAGGGCGAGGCAGAGAGGGGAGGCAGAGGAGGAGCGGCATGAGAGGAAGATGAGTCTTGCAGCCGCGTTGAGTATAGAGCGGAGGGGGGAAAGATGGGAGTGGGGGAGACCAGTGAGGAGAAGGTTGCAATAATCCAGGCGGGAGATGAGTGCGTGGATGATGGTTTTGGTGGCATCCTGAGAGAGGAAGGGACGGATACGGGCAATGTTGCGTAGTTGGAAGCGACAGGACTGGGCAAGGGAAAAAATGTGGGTGGCAAAAGAGAGAGAGGAGTCAAGGGTGACGCCTAGGCAGCGGAGTTGGGTGACAGAAGAGATGGTAGTGTTGTTGTTGACGACAATAGAGAGGTTGTGGTGGGAAGGGAGTCTGGGCGGAGTACCACCACACATGTTACCACACATTTACCAACATAGGTCACCTGTAGCAAAGTTCCAACTTCACACTCCTGCTTGCACCTACTTTTTAACTGTATATTAGACTAGATTATACAAGATGCCTTGTGCATAGAAATAAAAGTATGTATAAAATACTTAAGTAAAAATTAAGAATGCAGACTTGTTGGTCCAGTGGTATCCCAAGAATTGTTGGCATAAGCACTGGAAGCCTCACAGACATTCTTGCGAGGCTCTAAAGAACACTGAAGGAGCCTTACCTTCAGGCTGGCCCTGTAGTATTAGACTGCCATGCCTCAAGTTACTGAGACAAAAGACTAAAGTGTGGCAGATACCCAGGCCCTCGCAGTAGTTCTGGAAGGGATCTCAGGCTTTGACGTGGCTGAAGACCTCCAGGGACAAAGCCCTGGAAGTCTGGTTGAGACATCTAGAGATTAGACCCCCCAGCACCGAGAGGCGGCAGAGCCACAGCCCACTGATAGCTGGCTGCACATGGATAGGGGAGCTGGTGTACCCAACACTTGACCTATGTGTAATATTGTATATAAGAATAACTACTAGCCCATGTAAAAACTACATTTTGCAGTGTGTGTATCTTATTAGAGCTATTTTAGGCAATAAACACCATTATTAAGAACCTGTTTTTAACACCTTTTAGTGTTAACACCAACAGATTAAAAGACACTTTAATCTATCCCCCAAACAGAGAAACCAGCAAACATATGCTGCAGCAACTGCATATTACCCAAGAAGCGCAAGTGGTCCTAAGTGTAAGGAACCAGGGAGTGGCAGCAATACCCTGCTACAACTGGGGACATCTGCTACAACTGGGGACACCACATTGGAGTGCACTTGACACAGCCAGTGATTTGCTGGTTTGGCCAAGCAGGATCAGTAAATGGATCGAATATTAGATATTTAGGACTGTTATCAAGCGATTAATAAAGGCTTATCTCAATACTGTAGACAGCTCTCAAGTCACTATATATAAGTGAACATATTTGCTGCGATATACAGAAAAACACAATATAACTAAATTAAAGCCTTTTTTGCGGCTTTGTAAACGGTTTTAGGTTTACCAATACTATTGTATAAAAGTATATCTTCATTTATACAGAGTATAAGCAAAGCATTTAGATAACAATACTATACAGTATTTATGGTCACTAATCTCCCACACCACACACAAGTCCTTACTTGTCACACATTAGCCACTATTCCTGCACCTTGAACTATATACACTGGGACCATGAGTTAGATTCCTGACCATGACCTAATCTGTGTGGAGTTTGTCTGCTCTCCCCATGTTTGCGTGGGTTTCCTCCAGTTACCTCCTACACTCCCAAAAAATAAATATGCCATACTAGTAGGTTAATTGGCTGTTATTAAAAATTGACCTTGGTCTCTCTCTGTCTGTATATTAGGAAATTTAGACTACGCTCCAATGGGGCAGAGACTGATGTGAGCGAGTTCTCTCTACAGCGCTGCGGAATTAGTGGCACTATATAAATAGCTGCTGCAAATATATTGTTATATATACACGTTTTAGAAGAATAGGGGACTCTGATCCAGCCATTCCTACAAAGTGCTGATAGGATCATTACATTTAACCTGTGTACCCTCCCCCAAGGCTCATCCATATGCACCCTCCCCCTGAGGCGCATCAATAGGCTTATCCACCCTGGCCCCGAGGCGCATCAATAGGCGTATCCACCCTTCCCCCCGAGGCGCATCAATAGGAGTATCCACCCCCAAGGCTCATCAATAGGCGTATCCGCCCTCCCCCCTGAGGCGCGTCAATAGGGGTATCCGCCCCCCCAAGGCGCGTCAATACGCACATCCACCCTGCCGCCCGAGGCGCGTCAATTCGCGAATGCGCCCTCCCCACGAGGCGCTTCAATAGGCGTATGCGCCCTCCCCACGAGGCGCGTCAATAGGCGTATCCGCCCTCCCCCGCGAAGCGCGTCAATAGGCGTATCCGCCCTCCCCCGCGAAGCGCGTCAATAGGCGCATCCGCCCTGCCCCCCGAGGCGCGTCAATAGGCGCATCCGCCCTGCCCCCGAGGCGCGTCAATAGGCGCATCCGCCCTGCCCCCCGAGGCGCGTCAATGGGCGCATCCGCCCTGCCCCCCGAGGCGCGTCAATGGGCGCATCCGCCCTGCCCCCCGAGGCGCGTCAATGGGCGCATCCGCCCTGCCCCCCGAGGCGCGTCAATAGGCGCATCCGCCCTGCCCCCGAGGCACGTCAATAGGCGCATCCGCCCTGCCCCCCGAGGCGCGTCAATAGGCGCATCCGCCCTGCCCCCCGAGGCGCGTCAATAGGCGCATCCGCCCTGCCCCCCGAGGCGCGTCAATAGGCGCATCCGCCCTGCCCCCCGAGGCGCGTCAATAGGCGCATCCGCCCTGCCCCCCGAGGCACGTCAATATGCGTATTCACCCCCCTAAGGAGCATCAATAGGCGTATTCTCCTCCCCCCCTGGCATATCTGCCCATGCCCCCTGAGGTATATATTTACCAACAGTTGGTAATATGCATCTAAGCACAACACAGTTTGGACAGACTTTGGAGGACTGACAACCTCATCATAATATGTCTACTGATTTTGTGATAATGTAATTTATTCGCATTTACCATTCTATTGTCTAAGAAGTGTTAAGTTTCTAAGCCTAGACAATCGACTAGTAGTATTAAGATAACAGGAGCAGTACTGAGCAACAATAATAATGATGATGATGATGATGACTATGAAGACGCCCATAGACATCATTACACGGTGGGTCAGCTGGCGGTTCCGTGATGACCCCCACCTATCATACAGCCATTATATATTCCCACCCCCGCACACAACGCCCCCATCCACCCCCCGGTCGGTACCATCCTGGCGGCCTCGGCCCACGTGCGTTCCCTGCGGCGCTTCTGTTTGTCTCTCATGTTGTCCGATCAGCGGGTCGCTCGGCACAGTCTCTGTAGTGGGCTCGTTATCTGCAGACAGAGCTCAGTGGCGGGGTTGTTGGGAGTTGTAGTCCGCTCCGGCCCGGGCTGCTTCTACAAACCGGAACCACACTCCCCACAATGCACCACTGCTACAACTTCCGCCCCGCCTCGGAAAACACGTGGGTGTGATTAGAAACGGCTATTGGTTGACACGCAGATACGCACTTCTCGCGAGAACGGAAACACCCACCTTGACGTCAACACCATACTGCGCATTGAAGGGCGGGGTTTATAATCACGTGAGGGAGTGACGAAAGGATAAAGGTAGGCTCCGCCCCTCATACATTATATACAGTATGTTCCACAGTGCAGGATGTCAGGATACCCCTATTCAGATGGGGTAATTAGAGGTCAACATTAACTTGTTGAATTGAATCTGCCACTTTGCTTTTGATTTTTATTGCGCTTCTCAAATGTCAATTCTAGTCAATTTTAATAAAAGATAAAATGTTGCCATGCTCCTTACCACTGGTCACAGCTAGCGCAATTAGCATGAAAGCAATAAGTTATGTAATGTGCTCTGTAATTATATGGGCAAAACTAGTGTATTTCAGTCACACCCATTACTAACAGGTACATAAAATCAAGCCTAGAGCCATGCAATCTCCATAATCAAACAGCAGTAAAATGGGTTGGATTGAAGAGCCCACTAACTCAACATGATATTTTCATATGATGCACCTTTCCAATAAGTCAATTTATTGATGTTATTGTGAAGCTGAAACATCTAGAAGCAGCAATAGCTCAGCAATGAAGTGGTAGGCCACACAAGCTCACAGAACGAGCTACCAACTGCTGAAGTGTGACTCCTTAGTTGCAACACTAACTACCAAGTTTCAAACTGCCTCTGGAAACATCAGCACAAGAACTGTTCTTCAGGAGCTTCATGGATTGGGTTTCCATGGGCAAGCAGCTGTACACAATCTCCATGTGCAATGCCAAGTGTAAATTGGAGTTGTGTAAAGCACACCATCCATGCACTTTGGAGCAGAGGAAATGTGTTGTCTGGAGTGACGAATCACGCTTCAACCTTTGGCAGTCTCACGGACAAATCTGGGCAGATGCCAAGCGAATGCTTCTTACCTGAATGCGTACTGCCAACTGTAAGTTTTGGTGTAGAAAGAATAATGGTATTGGGCTCTTTTTCATAGTTTGGCCTGGGCCCTTTAGTTGCAGTGAAAGGAAATCTAAATGCTACAGCATACAGTTATATTCTACAGCATTGTGTGCTTCCAAATTTTTGTCAATAGTTGGGGAGAGGCCTTTTTCAGCTTTGGTTTTCTTTTACAATTGCCTCGTGTACAAAGAGAGGTCCATCAAAAATTAGTTTCCCAAGATTGGTGTGGAACAACTTGACTGGCCTGCAGCCAGCCCTGACTTCAACCCCATCGAACACCAGTGGGGAAAATTTGAACAGAATCCAAACCAGACCTTATCGCCCAACATCAGTGCCCATCCTCACGAATGCTCTTGTGGCTGAATAAATGCAAATTATCACAACATGTTCCTAAATCTAGTGGAAAGCCTTCCCAGATGAGTGGAGGCTGTTATAGCAGCAAAAGGGGGCACCAACCCCATATTAATGCTCATCTCAGTCCTTACATCCACAGCTGCATGCGAGGACCCGGCGGGTGTGTAATATGTTTTAGGAAGGGCTGGATTGTAGGCACCCGTCAGGTCCTCACATCGACCCCTTAACAAAAATGTACAAGTCGCACTTCAAAGTGACATAAATCTCACTGACGTTATATTGGAATTCTTCACAGTGAGTTTTTCATCAAGTTGGAATTGACTTCAGGTCGTAATTACAGCAATCGAATTGTACTGCCATAAGTGCTGTCAGGATTATAGTGTTCACAAACGTGACTACCACTGAGTTTAACTGCAAAGAGGTTCCTCTTTTCCTGTAGTAATTTCTACTCTGGTTTGGGGACCATTGATTCCAATGACAGCCATTGTTGCCCATTAACAGCTTAGCACACATTTAATTTCAAAATACACCAGAATAATTTAGATGCGGTGGAGTGTAACACTTGTCAAAATGTTAACAAGAGTAGTTGTCAAAAGTATCAGTGATCACATTACATCTAAAATCTCATATCAAAATGCTCAGACTTTCCCACAGCCTTCAAATCTTTAGATGCTCTTTGAAAACTCTTTTTTCTTTTTTGTTCTTAGAGGTGACCTTATCCCCGATAACACTATTTACACTAATGCACACTCACAACTATCCCAATCTCCACTCTAAGCCACACTCACTCCTCTTGTTTTAGCAGTGCCCTCTTCCCTTTAGAATGTAAGCTCTCTAATGAGCAGGGTCCTTCATACCCTTTGTTTTCATGTTGCCGTTTACCTTGTATGTACCTGTTTTTTGTATGTACGGTTTTCCCTACTGCACAGCACTACGGAGCACTGTGGCACCTTACAAATATACAATAATAATAATTACATTGTAAGTAGAATATTTATACAACTAGCACTCAAGTGACCAGTACTCTTGTAAATGGACCCTAAAGTTCACATATCCAACTTCTTAATAATTTAGATGTGTGTGTTAAGTGGGTGACTAACACATGATAATTATTGTAGATTACTTGTTCCATTAACTGGCTACATAAGGGAAGGTAGAAAAATAAATAGGGAAAATGGGAATAACGAAATTATTGAGAAGTTCAATGGTTGAAAAACAAGTATGACTACAGAGATTATCTGTTGTGAGCACTGGATGGGGCAAGGAAAGTTCTGTGCATACAAGCTCATGTGCAGTCCGAATTGGGTGTGCTGCATTATTGATCCTATAGAAAACCCTCCGCTGGGATAATGGAATTAATGTGGAGGTGTAAATCTCTATTAGACTCTGGTCTGTATTTGAGAAGAGGATGTAGTACAAAGTTTGGTTTGGAGACACTGTTTTTCACAAGGACATAGTCATGAGACACTGAGGGATATTTAATAACATTGTTCAAAAGGTGCAAATGTGACATAACATATAGCAAGACATCAGCAATGTAGTGCAAGTTAGATAGTATGGCTCATTTCTACCACTGCATTTAGGTGCAAAATTTGCACTGAATCGTGGCAATCAGACTTCTTTTCATTGAATATCTTGCACTAGATACATAAAAGATAACTGCTGATTGGTTGCTCTGGTCCAGTGCACATTTTGCATTGTTAGTAAGAAAGTCATATTGAAAGCAAACCGTTTTGGCTAAGGGTGTGTCAATGAGTGTTATGAGACCTGAGGGTAAATGTATCATACTCCGATTTGTACAAGTCGCCGGAAATCTGCGAGTTGACAGCTAAAAATTTAAAGCGGCACTGCCTTGTAAAGGGAAATTTCCCTTTACAAGGCAACGCCGCTATAAATTTCAGCTGTCAACTCGCCGATTTCCGGCGACTTGTACAAATCGGAGTATGATACATTTACCCCCTTTACCCCCCCTGGGGGTAAATGTATCAAGCTGAGAGTTTTCCAGCAGGTTTAAAAAAAACAATCAGATTCTAGCTATCATTTATTTAGAACATTCTACAAAATGATAGCTAGAATCTGATTGGTTGCTATGGGAAACATCTCCACTTTTCAAACCTCAGCTTGATACATTTACCCCCTGGTGTTAGTCAAGGGGAAGAAAACCCCTCCTGTTTGAAATAAGGAAAGCACTCTTGGAAGAGAAGGCTGGGCATCTTCTCTTTAAGAATATTGTGCAGTAAAGAGATTTTATTCACATTCACTAATAGACAAAAGGTACAAATAAATAGATCCCCTTCTGCTTATTCCTGGACGGTATTTAGCCATTTAACTGCATTGTATTGTATAAAATTCACAGTATTTATGGCTTCTTCAGGTAAGGCTGAGGAACTGCAACATCTCCCTATCACATTGTATATCCAGCTCAAAAATAAAGAACAAACCACTGCAAAGAGCATGAGTGGACAAAAACAGTGTCAGGAGCAAGTAAGTGCTGTTGAAGCTATGGACTTGAAAACATTCAATATTAAAACATGTACTTTAAACCTTACAGAGCAGCAAAATGACGGACGATATGAACTGGGGCATCTCTACTAAGCAGCACAATCCCAAGATCCATCTAATGAGGTGACTTGAAGGACCTTCTGAAATTTACCATTCATTGCCTCCAGTCTGCATGGAGTGAACATGGACATAGTGTCAGACACTATGTCCATCATCTCTGGGACAGTTATCCCTGGATGAAGATTCTGGAGAGCCTGGTCACCAAGGGAGAACACACAGGGCAAAATCAGACATGGGGAAGCCTAAAAGCAAATAAACCCAACACACCAATATACATGATAAAAAAGGAAGACTAAATAAAAATCTAAGTAAAAAATATATAAATACCAACAAAGAAAGGTTAGGGAACAGAGAGATCAGTGCAGAGAGAGGAGTATTTATGCAAGTACATTATGTACATACAATACTCAATATTATATCTTTCTAACAGTATACACTTCTTGTTTCCTTGTCTTTATATTAATAAAAATTAAGTCCTACATAGACACACTTTCCACAAAGCTGAATACATGCCGTGCACAGGTGCTTTCTGGCGCTGTATGTCAGGTTACTGAAAGGGCCGTACCCAACTTCTCGCCGCGGCCTGGCCAGAAGGATGTGGTGCAATCTGGCCTCCATGCAGGTCATATATTGTCTTTCTTAATACTTCATTCACAAAGTCACAAGTCTGTGTAATGGGATCTTTTTCTGCATTACTTTGGAACCAAACCCCTTGACTGTGGGAAATGTGAAGACCCAGAAGGGCCTGGAGACGGTCCTGTCCTTCGTCCAGTCTTAGGTCTAAAAAATAATGTATAAAATATATAAAGTATACATGCATGCAAGACAGTGTTCTGCAAAACATGGAGAAGAGTAAACATTTATATATTGAACATGCTATAACAAAAACTGTCAATCTAAGGTTCCCCAACTGTTGGGGAACTACAAGTCCCAGCATGACATGCCAGCAATATACTTTGTATTGTCTTTACTGAAAAAAAACCCTAAATATTTAAATGTCCCATTAATTCTTTGCAATTTGGTTTTTGAACTGATCACTGACAGACACTGCCCTGTGAGCCAATAACTCTTAGACCACTGGTTCCCAAACTGTGCGCCGTGGCTCCCTGGGGTGCCGCGGCAATCTCACAGGGGCGCCGCAGCCAGGACTGGTAGTAAGCAAGACTGGGCACTACTTGGTAATTATTTTGGCATAAGACTGCCTTGAAACAATTATGGGAACCCTAAGGGTGCCTTGAACTGAAAGTTTGGGATCCACTGCCTTAGACTATTAAAGATGGCATCTGCTGATCGAACTAGCAGGCGATTGATGTGGCCACTTGCCCCAAGGGCTGAATAGCTGGATCTATAGGCAACCGAATACATTTCAGGGACTGCAAGGGCAGCATTGTAACCTTCAAAAGGATGAATACATTACCCTCGCTGTCAGTAATATATTAAAACAATACATTTATTCAAATAAATATGTATCTGTAAAAACCTATTAGCAGGCATTTTAAACAAATTTTACAAACTATAACAAACCTGACAATATAGCATAAAGGACCTGGGGGCCTGAGGTGAAGGCTCTGAGGGCCACATGCGGCCACAGAGTCATATGTTGCCCATCACTAATCTATACCATATGTATAGCAAACCTAGTTACTTCATGTGTGGCTAGCAAGAGAGTAATTGTATGCATCTCTTTTGTCCATGTCTAGATGTTCGTCCTCCATCACTGGGCTCAACACCTTCTCCTTATCTATTTCCATCTATGTAGGTGTGAGCTATGGCACTCCGTGTATGTACTTTTTCTCTAGGAGCTCCTATCCTCTCATTGGTTGTGACCATCGCCACCACATCGATGGCACCTTAATTTAATGTTCTATGTAAAGCTCCACGCCAAACGTTAGGCCAAATATGTTTAATTGCCTTGTGATAACAGTCATGTGACAGTTTCAAAATCAAGTTAAATAATACTAGACGTCTTGTTCTTACACCTAAATTTGTCCCAATATCTTACTATTGCAGTCTCATACTATCCAGTTTACCTTCTTCCTATGCTTCTCCTTTGTAATACACCTTAAAAAGGAAACGTTATTTTAGAAATAAGTTGTATTACGGTTCTATGACGTATCAAGAGAAAAATCTGGGAGGCCTCTTATGGATGTACATGGCACTCCCAAGTCCATATAAGTGAAGAGAGAGGGAGAGAATAAAGCAAGTGCCTCATTGGAGCAGGCACAAGATATGGGTCTGCATATTAGACTTGTACCATTATGGCTCTGCATATTCTCAGTACCTGTTCGTGTTTTTCTTTATTTTGTAAAACTGTAGACTTAGCCATTTCATCATTATTACATTTTTCTACACCACAACTCACACCTTTGAAAGGAAATGCCACCTCCAGAAAATTATATCGTCTTGTGCAAATTTGTACATTTTGCCGCCTTTCAATATGTCAACAGAAACGCATAGGAATGTGCATTGAATATATCTGTGGTCTTAAGAAAGGGCAACAAAAATAGACAAACCTGCCTGGAGAATAAACTTCTATGAAGGTGGAGCTTCCCTCTAAACTGCTACTTACTTATGGAATTCCATCCTGCATTACCCACAAATCTTGTCACCAACGGACTTCAAATCTTAAGTAGGCATTTACCTGGGTTTGGATTTTTTACTGGCTGAACTCCCAAATGTTGAGGCATCTACTTGAATATCATCTTCATCCTGAAGAGCAGCTTCCAAAGCAGCCTGGACCTTTGGGGCAACTGCTGGACCCTCATATTCACGAGTTGTACGACTTGGCATATCGAGTTCCAGAAGGACAATGTTCTCTGCCTGTTAAAATAAAACGGGTAATCTGCTCAGGTCTGTGACATAATATAATGCACTGAAAAGCATTATAATAGTTTTCCTTCTCTAGCATCCAACTGATGCTCAATTCAACAGTATTATATACTTAAACTGGAGTCGCACACGCATTGTATTGTGCAAATGGCTAAATAGTTGGGGCTAAGAGAAGGTTATCCTTACAGATGTAGCAGTATGGGTCAATTGTTGCAACAGCCTCAACCTGTTGCCAGAAACTAAAAAGCCACACAACTACCAACCATCTTACTTATCTTTCTTTCTCTCTGCTTCTATTATCTGGTGATCACCTAATCCAGGTCCCCCTCACTTCACCCATACACATATCTGAACACTACCGTAATTCAGCAAACCTCAAACACATCACCTATCTCCCCTCTCTTCCAAAGTCCATTAAAATGTGCCTTTTGGAATACACACTCTGTTTGTAACAAACTTACCTCCATACAGGAACTCTTCCTCTCAAACAACCTCAACCTTCTGGCAAAAACAGAAACCTGACTTACACAATCAGACACTGCCTCACCTGTAGGCCTTAGACATGGTGGCCTCCATTTCACCCACAACCCCAGACCTGGAGGTGGGGTTGGACTACTTCCCTTCTCACATTGCACATTTACAGTTCCATCAACTATCCCATAACTCACATATTTTGAAGTACATACGATTAGGATTTTTAACCCATTCTCTATGCGTGTTACTGCGATCCATTGCCCCCCTGAACCACAACAACAATTTCTTGAACATTCTCTTAATTGCTAATCCACATTCCAATGCTGCTAGAAGAATACTCTCTCTAACCTCCTCACTTGGCCTGTCTTAGTGGATTGGATCCTCTACTCATCAGGATGGCCACTGTCTTGATCTTGTTTTCTCTACACCATGCTCAGTTTCTGACTTCCTTAACACTCCTTTCCCCCTCTCAAGATCATCACCTTATCAGCTATTCGCTCATTCCAGCTCTTTAACCTTCCTGCTGCCAAACTCTAACAAGCCTCCCGGAGGAATCCTAACTCTATTGATTTTCAACAGTTTTCCACCTCTCAATACCTTCTCTCCCCAATTTCTACATTCTCCTCCCCTGATATGCAGTACCTCATTTTCACCAAACCCTAGCTACTGCCCTTGATCAAGTGGCCCCCACAAGTCTTCATATGCTACATTGACTTCGTTATCAACCATGGCACACTAAAGTACCACAAAATCTTCAAAAGCTTTCCTGTAAAGCAGAACGTCAATGGTGTGAATCTTGTACCTATAATGATTTCCTCACATATACTGCTATCTACCACTCCTATTGAATGACCAGGACACTACTAAACAAATATACTTCCAATTTCTCATCTCTGCTCAGGCTTCTAAGCTCAAACACCTTTTTAACACATAAATCTCTTCTAAACCCTCCTACCCCAAACCCTCCAACTACAATCAGTGCCCAGGATCTCGCTTCCTACTTCAAGTACAAGATTGATAAGATCAGACTTGATATGGTATCATCTTCCTCGACAAGCAAACAGCTCAATTCCTTCTCAATACCCTCTCTTCATTTGATCCCACAAATAAAGAGGAAGTATCTAATCTCTTATTTTCCTATTCTACCTCCTGTTCTCTTGATCCTATACCCTCACAAATTGGTAGATCCCATCTCCTGTGCTCATTCCACCTCAAACTAAAATCTGTAACCTCTCTCTCTACATTAGTATCTTTCCATCACTACTCAAGCATGTAGTGAATACTCCTATTCTAAAAAAAAAACAAAATTCTGACCCAAACTCTCAAATTACCACCCCACCTCTCAGCTCCCATGCCCCTCCAAGCTTCTAGAGAGACTTTCCTACACATCTCACTCGCTTCCTTTCCACAAACATATTGGATGCTCTTCAGTCTGGCTTTCGCTCTCAACACTACACAGAGACTGCGTTGACTAAGGTTATCAATGATTTGATCACAGCTACAGCTAAAGACCATTACTCTCTTATAATTCTCCTGGATCTCTCTGCTGCATTTGACACTGTTGGCCACTCTCTCCTCATAAAAATGCTACAATCCCTAGGTCAAGACACTGTGCTATCTTGGTTCTCATCCTACCTATCAAATCTCTCTTTCAGTGTTAATTTGTCTGGCTCCACCTCTGCTCTGCTTTGTCAGTTGGGAGTACCACAAGGCTCAGTCCTAGGTCCTCTGCTATTCTATATCTACACTGCTTCTTTTGGAAAATAAGCTCCTTTGGATTTCAGTATCATCTCTATGCAGATGATACACAAATGTATCTGTCCTCTCTTGATCTCTCGCCATCTGTGTTGTCGCACGTTAGACTGTCTTTTTGCCATGTCATCTTGGATGTCCTCTCACCAACTCAATCTGTCAAAAATGGAGTAAATAATATTTCCACCCACCAACAGATGCTTCCTGTCTGACATTTCTGTTTCTATTAACAACATGACCAAAAATTCCACCCCACAAGTTCGCTGCCTAGGTGTAATCCTTGACTCAGAATGATCCTTTGTTCCACATATTGAATATATTTATATTGTGTTTCATACATCTAAAAAACATTTCCAGGATACATACGTTTCTCACACAAGACACTGCAATGACTTCAATTCATGCACTCATCATCTCCCGCATCGACTGTTGCATTTCCCTCCTTACTGGTCTTCCCCCAAATCTGACTCTTACCCCTACAATCTATTTTGCACGCAATGGCTAGATTGATTTTTTTTTGCAAATTGTTCTTCCTCTGCTGAGCCACTGCGTCAGTCTATACATTAGTTGCCTGTTTTTCAACGAACCCAATATCCAACTCTTCTACTAACATACAAGGCTGTCAACAAACTTGCACCAACATATATATCTCCTCACTTGTCTCAGAATATCTCCTAACTCAACACCTCCGTTCTGCACAAGATCTGCATCTTTCTTCCACTCTCATCACATGCTCCCTTTCCTGGTTGCAGGACTTCTTTCGGGCTGCACCTACTTTGTGGAATTTACTCCCCCGCACAACAACACTTTCCACTATTCTTCAAACCTTCAAGCATTCTTTGAAAACCCACCTCTTTAGGCAAGCTTATAATATTAGTTAACCACCCTCTTAATTTTCCTAGGTTACCCTATTACCATCCTCTACACAGTTAACACAAGAGAATAATCCTGTGATCAACAATGATGTGTGACTGGATCGTATAGCCCATAAGTACTTTTTACCTTTGCATTCTAGCTGGACCAACTTGCAATATGTGGCACTTACCCTCATGTATCAAACTCTCATTGTTTCATAGATTGTAAGCTTGCGAGCAAGGCCCTCCTCACTCTGTCTGTATGTCTTACCCAGTTTGTTTTATTACTGTTTGTTCCCAATTGTAAAGCGCTACGGAATTTGCTATGCTATATAAATACATAAATGTTGATTATTATGGGTTAAGGATAACTTTTAAATGAACTCACATCCAGCCATAAGCATCTACCCAAACTTACCCGGTATCTGGGGTCCGGCCTCACCATCATTGACAGTTTGGCATGTTGACTCAATGGCCTCTTATAGCCAATGGCAGACACAGGGCGTTTCATCATCTGCTGATTACTATAAAGGGAATCATCAAGAGCACAAGTTACCAGACTGCAGAATGAGTACTCAGACTGGTACATTATACAGGAGACATGCAACTATTATGTGTGCATGCAGAACACACTCACTCCAGCCTGCTGATTGGGTGAAGCTTCCATTGATCCTCCTCCTCCTCAAAGTAGCACCGATTCATCATCTTATTCTTCTCTTCCATGGGAATGAAATTCTCAATGATCAGATGCCTGTGTTACATGAACAACCAGTTTTATTGGAGGCAAAACCAAAACACAATAGGCACCAAGTCTATGTATTGTCTATGCCATTAAGATCTAACCAGTTTAAAGCTCTACACAAAGAGAAACATATAAGTTATGATCATGAAAGACAAGTGTAATGTTCCCAACACTTACTGGTTCCTCAAAAACCTGTTGTCACCTACACTCAGTGGGAGGCAGACATTTTTAGCCTGAGCCAAGGAGAATGTATCCTTTACATTCAAAAAGCTCTAGGTAAATTTGAGTTTGAATGATGACCCCTTAGTAAATAAAAGTTTACAATGGTGCACAAAGCATGCAGACATCTGTGCTGTTATCTGTTATCTCAAGACTGTTGTAACTTTTTGCAGTACAAATATTCAAATCAAAATATTCATCTTCCTGGAATTCAGATTCATAATGCACAGAAAGTAACATGGTTAGTAAGATTAAAGTTCTTGAACTGCATTTTGTCACACAAAAGATATTTAGCTCAAGAAAAAGAGGATTTTTGCACATTGTAAAATCCACTGGAAGACACTGCAACTATGGAGTATAGAGATTGATTGGGTTATACTCCGCAACAGGTTAAAACCCCTTGTATGTTGGTTAGTATATATGTTGACCAATCTAGATGGGGAGGTGCTCCTGTACTGATATTTAACCATTTGTTTAAGAAAAGAGAGAAAACAGTACTGATAAGGGCACTCTTTTGAACAGATAATTGGAAGAATATTGGGTGTATAAGTTAAAATGAGCAACCTTTATTGATATATTAAAAAACCAAGCGAAATTTAAAATATGAAAATTGATATGAGTGCATATAACCAAAATGAAGCAGTTAAAAGGTAGATAACTACCTCGCCGGCCTATTGTAATGTAATGTCCCTCTGTTGCTGATAGCGAATTATCTAATGGAGATTCACAGACATCGCTGTGTGCTATATAAGGAAATAATAATTGATTCATAATAATTGGTCAGTTAACGGGAGACAGAAATGGGTCCGCCTGCTAGATTAGGGTGATCGTAATCCTTCTCCCTTAATGCCCTTTGCATGCCGGGGGTATATACCCCAGTATGGTAATAGGCTTGGATTATCAGAATGAAACACTTGTGCTTACAATGTAGCGTAAGTATGATATCATAAGTTGCAGTTAATAGGTATAAGCTATCAACATGACAACGTGCGGGTTCAAAGTGCAATGGCCCCTAAAGCTGGATAATAAATCAATCTAACGGAGTATTGATATCTCCCTAAATCATGCGCATTAACCCTCAGCTTGATTATAACATGCAGAGTGTATCAGCAGGCTCAGCACTTGGCCCGTTATAATGATATCTAAAACCCTATCCCTGTATCTAATATTAATAAGCTAGATGCTATGATATAAGGCGGACTTGGTATAGTAGCCCCAATGACTGATTCCCTCACTGGCTTGAAGATGTATACTAATCTCCTATGTTAATACATATAATCTTGCAGCTTAATAAAATATGGACATAACAGGCTCAGCGTAACGCCGACGCGCGTTTCGCTTATGAGCTTTCACAAGGCCTCGTGAAAGCTCATAACACACAGCGATGTCTGTGAATCTCCATTAGATAATTCACTATCAGCAACAGAGGGACATTACATTACAATAGGCCGGCGAGGTAGTTATCTAGCTTTTAACTGCTTCATTTTGGTTATATGCACTCATATCAATTTTTCATTTTTATATTTCGCTTGGTTTTTTAATATATCAATAAAGGTTGCTCATTTTAACTTATACACCCAATATTCTTCCAATTATCTGTTCAAAAGAGTGCCCTTATCAGTACTGTTTTCTCTCTCTTTTCTTAACCTATGGAGTATAATAAGTGGTCCTGGAGTGTTAATCAAAGTGTTGAGAGGACAGCCCCATCCCTACTATGCCCCATCTTCAGATTTCTTTTTTTTTTTTAAATACGAAAGGCCCAAAAAGAGAAAGGGCCTAATAAGGTAACCCAAGAAACACCAAAAGAGGAAAAACAGGCAACCAGCAAACAATCAGATCAAAGGGAGGGAGTGCAGTGTCCCCCCAAATGGACTAAAAGAAATACATTTTAAGGCGAGTGGAAAATCCTCCTTTCTCTGGTATACCATTGGGGACGCTGTGACATTGGGGACATACCATTGACCGCAAGGGAGGGGGATTGCTCTGAAATGGCTTGTGCCTTAAGCTAGCACCCAGAGATGCACAGCCCTGCAATTTGTAGAATTTGGATAAGGTGTGGACAGACGACCAATTAGCAACCCGGGACAACTGTTTGACCAAAGCATCGTGACACGCTGTTGACGAAGCTCCGAAAGCCCTGGTCAAATGAGCCTTAAAGCCCACTGGCACCGGTCTAGCCAACTGAATGGAAACCAAACAAATACTCAAAGAGATCCAATGAGCAAGAGACAGCCTAGAGACAGCCAGCAAACTATGCTTGTGAAAACTCTGATTCTCACACCATAGAAATATACACCTTTCACACCAGGCAGTAATTAGCGGAAGAAGACTGTTTTCTAGCCTTTATCATGGTCTGAGCAACCGTGTGGGAGAACCCCCGGGTCAGAAGACTCAGGGTCTCAGTAGCCACACCATCAAAGCCAGACAAAGACTAAAGAGTGGCAACAAAAGGGCCTTGGACGAGAAAATCAGGTTGCAGATGCAACCGGAAGGGTAGGCCTATGGTCATCCCAAGGATGTTGGAGTATATAACGCCCAACGTGGCCAATCCAGAGCTACCAGAATGACAGCCACTTCTTCCCTCTTCAATTTCTTGAGCACCTATAGGAACATAGGAATCAGAGGAAACAAGTACACCAGACGAAACCCCCAAGGCATCGGTGTACCTCAAGACAGGATCCAGTACGTTGATGGGTAGCAGTGCCTCTCGAGGGTCCCAAAGGCCTTGGAATCAGAGAACACAGACGACAGTACCCCACCTGGACAGACTGGCATCTGTAGTGACCAGTGTCCACTTCCAAGACTGGAAGGACCTACCTTTAGCCAGATGCGACCTGGTCAACCACCACATGAGGGACTGACAAACAGTTGCAGACAACCGCATGAACTGTTTGTCCTCTGAATGGAGGATTTGGATCACCTTCGCAGAAGCTCCTTCTGGAGCAGCCGAGAATGAAACTGGGCGAAGGACACCATTTCGAAAATGAATACAATGGTCGCAAACAGCTTCATGTAACCAAGAAGGGAAATCTCTCGTCTGGTTTGGAGGGACCAGGTCTTGGATAGAAACGAGAGAACCTTGTCCTCTGGTATGAACACCTGCTGATACAGCATGTGGATCCCTTTGGGAGAGGCATAGTAGGGGTGGAGTTGTCCTCTAAATACTTTCAAATTGAAGTGCCTCTTACTCCAGGACCACCTACTATACCCCATTGTCACAGTGTTTCCCAATGGTACGTCAGAGAAAACTTGTATCATAGTTTATCAATTGTACACATCCTCACAGTACAACAGTCTAGTAAGCCTATGGTCTAGTGAAGGGTTGGATTTTATATCTATGGAGGAAAGGCTAGGTTCACAGTTCCCAAAAAAATAAATAAATTCAAAATGCAGGACAAAGCAGACACAAGTTCCTCATAGCCTGTAGATAGCATAAAATAAAACTAGGTCTAGGATATACAAATGTGTTTTTGAGGGGAGTGGTCTCTAAATCTGGCAAGGTTAACAAAATAATCAGCAAATAAACTGTGTTTCATTTATAACACAACCACAGAACTCTCCACTGCACACGGATGTACAGCACAGAAACAATCAGTCTGTTTTAAATACACGGCTATAAAATCCCAGTAAAAATAAAAGCAGATTGATAAATAATTCAGACACACACATTCTGCTCTGTGTTTCAATAACATATTATGATGCGAGAAAAAAAAAATCACAGCCAACCAGACTGTTTATCCATCTGCTGAGAATCACTGAAGCCTGGGTGAGGCTTCCACATTTTATCTACCATGTCTAAGTAAGAACATGGAAATGCTGTGAATATGATAAACTTACAGGTACTTAAAGCACACGCATTAACATACAGTGGGGACAGCCATCTTGTGCACTGAACTAATATAGATAAGAAGCCAGCATATCAATTCACTAGAAACCAGTGACATAACTAAGGGTCGTGTCATCCATATCTCAGTGAAGTCAATGGTTTTCAGTGAATTGGTAGGCTGCAGTCTCACTGTAGAGGCTTACACAACAAAGTAGCTGCTTCCACTGTGTCCGAGTCCACTTTAGCTCTTAAACAGAACATTTTTATATTTATTAATCAAAACATCCTAGCAGTTTAACACAACCCACAACATATTAAAGTTATAAAGGTTCATGTACAACCCAAAGCATCCCATCAAAAACAATCTCTGTACTCCCCCTTGCCTTATAACGATATAATGGATAACGTTAGATATTTACTTTAATTTTAACTCCCTGGTGAGCTCATTCTGTGTCTGCTCCAGCTCTTGTCGTTCCTTAATGTGTTCCTCCTGCAAGTCATGGATCTCAGCTTTTACTGCCTGTAGCTTGGAAAAGAGCTGGAAAACAGAGTATTAGTGGTGAGGGCTACATTTTAATGGTGATATGCCCAAACTACAACCAAAACAAACAAGTGATGCTTCCCATTTATACAACCTGACTCACCTTTTTAAGTTTCTTCGTCTTTATGTCAACCTCTTGTTGTAATGAGCTGTAAGTCTCCTTTAACTCCAAGGTCTCCTCATCCCGACTCTCCATCTGTTGTTGCATCTCTCGCTCCCGACGTTTCTAAGTGACACAGATACAAGTCAGACCTGTGTGCCCTGTCCCACTCATGCATTTGACTTTAAAATAAATCTGACACTTGCCTGCTCAGCGATCTCCTGCCTCTTCTGCTCCAGGACTTTTTGTTGTTCATTTGTGTGGTCCACAATGTTCTTTCCACCAACGAGAAGTTTACTCTCCATTGCCTGGGAGACAACTTAGTTTCAGTAATACAGTGTAGCCTTTAGGTGGATAGGAAAAAACCCTAGATGACCAAGACATGCATCCTGGCCACTGAAATATGTTATATAAGTGGTGTTCTAACTTTTGGCCCTGACTCTTCATTGATGGAGAGATTTTTCCAGGCATGCCTTTATATATTAGACCGAATTTTATATGCAACACTAGGATGAATGTCCAATAACACTAGATATAGCAACTGCACCAAAGGCTCTGGGCAGCTTGCTTTTCTCCCTCTATAGGGAGAAAATAGGCTTATTTAACAACACAATATCAATAACATAACACCAAAGTTCTGTATCTTATAGAAAGCAATTAAATATTAGCATTTATTATTCTAACGCAACCTAAAATGAAAGCAAACATTTGGTTGGTTGGTTGCTATGGGTTACAGCTATTTGCAGCATAATATCAAAGAAGTGATTCAGAGAGTTATAGTCTGCACACAGCTCACACTTCTTACCTTTACTTTGGCCGACAACATTTCCATGGCTTCTCTCTCTTTCTTTAGGTCATCCATCTTCTTCTCCTTTTCCTTTAAAAGTTTCAGTTTCTCCTCTGCCACTAAACTGTGATCTTCTACAATTGCCTTTTTCTCAATTTCTAGTTTCTCTTGTTGCTCCCTCCAATAGTCTTCTTTGTGCTCCACATCATCCTCTCCCTCATAAGAGTCTCCTTCTTCTTCATCCTCTCCTGATCCTTCCACACCCGGTCTTCTATTTCCTCTTCTACGTCTTTTCACCACAACCCTTTTTTCCAGCTGTGCCTTCAGCCTTGCAATCTCCTCTTGAAACTCCCGTAGTAATGCATCCTTAGGGTCTTCATTCACTCTAGGCTTGTTCTTAATATTTTTGGCACGGTTGGAGTAGCGCAAAGTTGTCAGAGTCTCCTCCACATTATAAGAGGCGGGGCCAATATTGGCTACCATAACCGTTTTGGCGTTGCCACCCAAAGAGTCTTGCAATAACCTGGTAAGCTTAGAATCTCGGTATGGTATGTGGGTGCTTTTGCCATCCACAAGAGCAGATATAACATTTCCCAGTGCAGAGAGGGAGAGATTAATTTTTGTGGCTTCTTTAAGCCTTTCTCCTTGAGCTCCAGTCTTTGTTTGCCGTTCACTTCCTGCCAAGTCCACCAGATTCAGCTTTCCTACACGAATGTGGTTCTCGCCATCTAATCCGAGTTCACTACATTCAACAGTGATCATGAAGATAGCATGTGAGCGCGAGCTGTGTTCATTCATGTTGGTGGCACCGACCGAGCGGTTCTGATTCCCAACATTCATGACATGTTCTATTTCCTTTACACTCTTAGTGACAAAAGATGAGAGGTCCTTGACATAGACACCAGTGTCAGGCCTTTCTTTTAGCTCCAAACGTTTAGACTGATCTTTAGAGAGAAGGTCTCTGATTTCCTCCTGGTAGATTTCTAGATATGAAGCCCTTACCAGGTACTGTTGGTTTTGAGACCTTGAGATATGTGTAAATACATGTTCAAATGAATTTGGTATGACCCCTCTTTTCTCAGGGTCACCCCGCAAGCCTTCCATTGTGTATGTTTTCCCAGTCCCTGTTTGGCCATATGCAAAGATTGTTCCATTGAAGCCAAGCAAGACAGAATCCACCAGTGGCCTAAATGTCTCATCATACAGCTCCAACTGCTTAGAGTTACTGTCATACACAGCATCAAATGTAAAGGTTTTCGGCAACTCGTTAGAGGCTCCTTTTTGAATTCTTACCGACACCTGACCAAGCTTCACATCAACATTTACCACTTTCTCATATCCAGCAGATAGCTCTTTGCTGTTCATAGGCCGGCACCGCACCACAACCCGCACAGACTCGGAGCTCTTCAGCTTAGACATCCTGTGTTTGTGCAATCAGTCTGGTGCTCAAGACACTTTCCAGCAGGAATTCCCACTTACCACCCTACATTTATAAAAACAAAATAAATTGTGAAAAAAATGCTGAGATTAGATTTATTTATATTGCAACACAGTTCAATTGAATACACTGTAAACTTACAAAACACAATTCAACTTATTAACACAGAAAAAAGATGTGTGAAAAAAATACTCAGATATGTAATCAATACATTAATGTCTCACTGCTTTTGATTGTTGAATGCCTCCATCAGAGCTGGCATGCTTATAGAGAGTGGAGTTTATAGTGTTTAATAGATCAGCTCTGCAGAACATCTGCTGTCTGTATAAGCAAGTACACCCCCACCCTGAATGTGTTCAAGGTCAGAGTGCCAGCAAAGTGGGTCACAGAAGAGGATGTGAGAGGAGGGGGCAAACTGAGATGAGAGGAATCTGTGTAGGATATTACGGTGATCCAGATATTTTTACAGTGTTTGTACGTTTTTATAATAAATCTGAAAGGCTAATAAAATGTATCTCTAATATGCATTACTACGTTATTCTTCCTTTCATACAGTGACCTGTGGAATCCTCGTGAAACCTCCGAAGAAAAATACATAGTTTCATTATGAATCTCAATCAATGCGCCTTATTGCTCCCAACAAGAAATAGTCTCATGGTAGCACTCGGCCCAAGTAGAGTGTAATTCTTTTAATATATACTACTGCATCGGACAGCAGATTTATTTATTTTTAAGTTTATGCAGAAAAGATATGCCCAAAGAATTGTTTATGTACGGACACAAGGGCTGGTTTACAAAACCAGATTTTGGCTGTGATTCTTCTACGTTTATGCATATTTTCAACGCATGAAGGTTGCTTAAAAGCTTTAAAAATTCATAAAGCATTTCTGTCTATTTGTAACTACATTGCAGCTGGAATCTCTTTTTGGTGTATATAATTTTACTAGAGCCCAAAGTTTTATTTCTTTGGCAGTTAAGTCATTAGTTTTCTATTGAATTATTTACAAGGAGGACATTTTTTTACTACATTGCTTTACATTTTCTGTTTAAGCTTTTTTTTTTTTTTAAATAACATATTAGTACTAATTATATCTGCCAGTGATGCTGGAACAGTGCAAAGAGCTTTTGTTTACGTTAGGAAAGGAACTTGGAATGGCAGTGTCCTTATCGGAAGTTTTGCCTCTTCAAGGGATGAAAGAATAGTGGGTGCTTTGTCATCAGACACTTTACCACTTGGTTAAAGAAATGGTGCAAGGATGAAGGATTTGGATTTGTCAATCATGACAATGGAGTTTGGAAGAATATTATTTAGATTTAGCAAGTCATTTGAGATGGTATGGCAAAATATATTAATTCAGAAACTGAAAATACTTGGATTTGACTCAAAGATAGTGGATTGGATAAAAGACAAGATGGTACTAAAATCCTGGATCACTTTTTGTTTAGTGATATTACTTGTGGTCTACAAGGCAATGCATGTCTTTTTGCTAATACGAAGATTCGTAACAGGAATGACACCTCAGAATAACGAATTAGCAGTGATTTAAAGAAAAAGAGACATGAACTATAGTGTTGATATTATACTTAGTACATCAAAATATAAAATAAAGTAATGCATGTAGGACACAAAAGCAGAATAAAATTAATAGAGAATGAATGGTGATGCAATCAGTGGCCAAAGTGGAAATTTAGAAGTGGTGGTATGAAAAATGTAAGCGAATGGAATTTGAGTTTTACCATGAGGGCAGTAGGAGAAGTGGCGGTATGGCATACCATCATATACCGGCTCACTTTGACCAATGGATGGAAGTCAACAACCACGGAGAAAAGGGACCTTGGAGTTATAGATGATGTCTGATGATATGAAAGTAAGGAGGCAGTGGAGACGAGCAATGGGAAAAGCCAGTAGAATGCTTGGTTGTATAGGAAGAGGTAGCCGGCAGAGGATATATTGTCACTTATAGGTTATTGGTAAGCTCCCATATGTAGTACTGTGTTCTATTCTAGAGGCTCCATCTCTATAAAGGCATTAATAAAAGTAGAAAAGTTTCGGAGAAGGGCTAATAAAATTGGGTTGCATAAGTAAACTGTTCAGGAACCGTGAAGAGAAGAACATGTAAAACTTTGCTAATGCTGATACAGTGAAAACTATCCTGGCACATTAATGGAACGCCAACACCTAGTTTCTGCATAGCAAGAGACCAGTTATCTCTCAAAACACTGCCAAACCTTCCAATTTATTAACAGCCAAGCCATAAAGGTAAATATCCTAATAAAGCAAGTGTGATGTTAAATACTTTCGGGTCAAAAAAAAAAAAAAAGTATATTAGGAGTGATACCTTTATTGGCTAACCAAAAGAAATGATTATATTTGCTAGCTTTCAGAGCACAGAGGCCGCTTCATCAGGCAAGTTTACAAATGAATGACTGAGAAAAAGGCACAACATTTAAGTACTATCATGTACACCACATTGGAGGATGTACATGAGAATGTGTCAGTGATTTTATAGTCCCATTGTGTGTTGGGTATGTGGACTGTGTTTGTTGGTAGGACATGGGTGCAGGTTTTGCATTTTTTGTTTTTGCAATGGAAGGTGCTAGTCTCTCATGGTGATGGGAGGACACTTCTAACGAGGAGATTTCTTAAGCTGGGAGGCTGTTTGTATGAAAGGAGATGTAAATCTGGGAATATTTCCTTTAGTCTACTGTCTTTCTGAAATATGGGTTGAAAGTCAGCAGCAATTTTCCCCAAGATGTTCATGTGGGGACTGTAAGTGACCACTAGGGGCACCCTGCTGTTAACCTCCTTCTGTTTGTAATCTATCCTTGTGGTAGGAATTTATTCCTCAGTGATACCAGGTGTTGTTTTCTATCTTCACTGTCTGAACATATCCGAATGCATCTCAGAGCTTGGCTGTAAATGATGGACTTCTTTGTGTGTCCTGGGTGAAAGCTGTTCCATCTCAGATATGCTGGGCGGCCTGTAGGTTTATGATAGACTGATGTTTGTATAGTATTGTTTTTATTGTATAGGGCCATGTCCAGAAAATGTATCTGAGATAGTGAGTAGTTGAGAGTGAGTCTAATGGTTGGGTTAAATTTGTTGAAGTTTTTATGGAAAGACAGCAGCTCATCTTCAGAGCCAGTCCAGATAAGTAGCAAGTCATCAATATAACGGAAGTATGCTAGAGTTTTCTTTGTGCAAGTTGATAAGAATTCCTTCTGTAGTTTAGCCATGAAAAGATTAGCATACTGAGGTGACATCTTATTACCCATGGCACTTCCCATACACTGCAGGTATATGTCTTTCCCAAAAGAAAAGTAATTATGATTGAGTAGAACCTGATCAACTGCAGGGTTGGCTCCATGGCTAGACTGTATTTTTGAAGGTAGTATCGGCATGTGGCTATGCCATCCTTGTGGGGTATGTTAGAGTACAGAGACTCCACATCCAAAGTTGCCAGTATTGAGCCTTCTGGTAGTGGACCCAGGGCTGAAAGTTTGCAGAGAATGTCTGTGGTATCCTGGATATAGCTGGGTGTTCGTCTCACCAAGGGTTTTAGAATATTCTCTATCCAGCCAGAAATAATTTCTGTGAAAGTCCCAATACCAGAAATTATTGGTCTCCCTGGATTACCTTCTTTATGTATTTTGTGTAACATGTAGAAGGTATCCATTTTGGGATTGTCTGGTATAAGGTCCAGTAGAGAGGATGATACAGTGTTGAAACCATTTATGATCTTTAAAAGTTTTACTGTGTGGTGTTTGGTGGGGTCTTCCATAATCAGAGTGTAGTATTTTTATCCGAGAGCTGTCTGTATGCTTCCTGAATGTAATCTGATGTGTACATAATTACTACAGCTCCTCCTTTATCTGCTGGTTTAATGATGATATCGTTGTTAGATTTTAATGATTTTATAGCATTCCCCTCCTCCACATTGAGATTGTGTGTCACTTTGTGGTGTCTGTCCAAAATCTCAGATATAACTTTTTTTTCTGAAACAGTCTATATAGTGATCCATGGTTTGGTTGTGCCCCAGCTGTGGGGTCCAGTTTGTCCTCTTTTTCTTTCTAGGATTTTCTTGTTGCATATCAGTTTGTAACGCGATGTCTGTTTTGTCATAAAATAATTCCTTTAGCCGCAATCTTCGAAATAATTCTTCCACATCACTGCAAAAATGAGCTGCGTCGAGTGGTTTTGTGGGACAGAATGTAAGTCCTCTGCATAAAACACTCTTTTCCACTGTGCTTGGCTCATATTGTGAGAGGTTCACAACAGATGACGATGTATCCAAATTTTTATGTGAATTTTGCCTTTTGTCTGGCACATTGAGACCAGCTTTCATCCTTAGTCTGTTGAGTTTCTGTTCCTTATTCGTCATTAGGTGATGTTGTAATTTATAAAAGAAATCATGTAGTACTCTCCTGGTTGGGTATGACACAGGTCCTTGTATTGTGGTATTTAGGGAATTAATCTTATCTTGCATAGTTCTCCTTTTGTCATAGTCCAATAAGGCAATTTCGCAGTCGTTCAGATGATCTGTAGCAAAGTTTTTGTGAAAAGTGAGTATTGTAGGTATCGAGTTGGATTCCTGATCATGAGGCCTTTGGGAATTAGATTCTCTTTTTTGCATCTGGATAGGAAGAAGATGTCGCTATTCAGTTGTGCCAGTTTCTTTAGTAGGTTTTTAAGATCCATCTGTGTTCGGTACATTGGGGTATTTTCCATTATCAAAATGTGTAGCAAAAACAGCCAGCAAACACAAATGTTACACTTGGTTAGTGAAGACAAAACTCCACTATAAAGGGTGTCAAAGATTTTATTGTCTGAATTTTTCTTTTATAAACCTCTAGGAAGGCAATTTTCCTTAACCACTACAGTTCATTAGAGTTTAAATGTGATTTGCAAAAAGTGTTTTTCATATAATGAGGAAATTAATGTTTTTTTAAAATAAAAATATACAACATACCCTTATTGGCATAGAAATTTGATTTCCCCTCTTTTTTTTTTTTTTTTTACATTACTATATCATTAAAATTATTATACTATTTATCAAAATCAGATCTACCCTTAAACTTAACATATGCCTTTTTCTATTGTTTCTGTATAAATAAATATATATATATATATATATATATATAAAAATAAATAAATTGGTGGTTCCCAAAGTGTGCGCTGCGGCTCCCAAGCGTGCCACGGCGCTGTCACAGGGGTGCCGCGGGCCAGCCATAGAAAAAAACAAACACAAAAACTTAACAATCCGAGCGGCGCCGGGACCCAGCATCCACCTCTCTCACGCAGCTTGTCACTGAATATCGACATTCAGCGACAAGCTGCGTGAGAGAGAAGGATGCTGGGTCCCGGCGCCACGCGAATTGGTAAGTTTTTGTGTTGTATGTTTTTTCTATGGCTGGCCCGGGGCAGTGGAGGGGGGACACAGCGCGAGAGGGGCAGTGGAGGGGGGACACAGCGCGAGAGGGGCAGTGGAGGGGGGACACAGCGCGAGAGGGGCAGTGGAGGGGGGACACAGCGCGAGAGGGGCAGTGGAGGGGGGACACAGCGCGAGAGGGGCAGTGGAGGGGGGACACAGCGCGAGAGGGGCAGTGGAGGGGGGACACAGCGCGAGAGGGGCAGTGGAGGGGGGACACAGCGCGAGAGGGGCAGTGGAGGGGGGACACAGCGCGAGAGGGGCAGTGGAGGGGGGACACAGCGCGAGAGGGGCAGTGGAGGGGGGACACAGCGCGAGAGGGGCAGTGGAGGGGGGACACAGCGCGAGAGGGGCAGTGGAGGGGGGACACAGCGCGAGAGGGGCAGTGGAGGGGGGACACAGCGCGAGAGGGGCAGTGGAGGGGGGACACAGCGCGAGAGGGGCAGTGGAGGGGGGACACAGCGCGAGAGGGGCAGTGGAGGGGGGACACAGCGCGAGAGGGGCAGTGGAGGGGGGACACAGCGCGAGAGGGGCAGTGGAGGGGGGACACAGCGCGAGAGGGGCAGTGGAGGGGGGACACAGCGCGAGAGGGGCAGTGGAGGGGGGACACAGCGCGAGAGGGGCAGTGGAGGGGGGACACAGCGCGAGAGGGGCAGTGGAGGGGGGACACAGCGCGAGAGGGGCAGTGGAGGGGGGACACAGCGCGAGAGGGGCAGTGGAGGGGGGACACAGCGCGAGAGGGGCAGTGGAGGGGGGACACAGCGCGAGAGGGGCAGTGGAGGGGGGACACAGCGCGAGAGGGGCAGTGGAGGGGGGACACAGCGCGAGAGGGGCAGTGGAGGGGGGACACAGCGCGAGAGGGGCAGTGGAGGGGGGACACAGCGCGAGAGGGGCAGTGGAGGGGGGACACAGCGCGAGAGGGGCAGTGGAGTGTCTGGGGGCAGAGTGGGCATTTTTGCATACAACTAAATAAGTATTTCTGTCCTGACCTAAAAACTTATTACAGTTTTTTGACCCAACTACTTCTAAAACAGGACTGCTCAGTAATTATTTTGGAGGAGTGCCTTGAAAAAATTATGGAGACTCTAAGGGTGCCGCGAACTGCAAAAGTTTGGGAACCACTGATATATATACACACACACACACACACACACACACACACACACACACACACACACACACACACACACATATATAGGATACAGCACTCCCTAGTGTAAATATCATGGATGATATTGATATTATATGAAAGCATTCAATAGTGGATGAATTGTCTCCTGCTGTGTCTGAAGTTTAATGTAATAATTCGTCCAGACCCTGTCTCCCTTGTACTACTCCACTCGTCCAATCAAGAATCTAATCAGGACACTTAAGAAAAAACAACAGCTGTCCTGTTGGGAAGAGGGAAGAAAAATGTATCACTTCTGGTCAGTGCCGTAACTAGACATTTTAGTGCCCTGGGCGAGACAGGGCACCGGCGCCCATCATCTAAGTGGGAGTGTCAATAGTCGAGTGGGCGTGGCTAGTTCTAAACCGCACTGAAACCCCTCCCTCCCCATTCTTCACGGTCTGGCTTTGTAAGGATCTTTATGTAATAAGCCTCCATAGAATCAAAGTACTTTAAATGCAGCTGTCACATGCTAGCTGTATAAAAAATGAATTGTTTTTTTAAATAAAACTCACTGAAACAAATTAAAACATAATTGTAACTGTACCATCTGTATCACACTGCTACTTCATCCCATTGTGCCCTCCATCACAGTTTCTCCTTTATCACACCGTGCCATGGAGCCATCTTTATCACATTGTGCCCCCTTATCGCCATCACACGAAATTATTATATATATATATATATATATATATATATATATATATATATATATATATATATATATATATATATATATATATATATATATATATATATATACACACACACACACACACACACACACACACACAATATAAAGAGCATCCTAGTGTCCGCCATACCATACAGAGAGCATTCCTGTGACCTCCACACCATACAGAGAGCATTCCTGTGACCTCCACACCATACAGAGAGCATTCCTGTGACCTCCACACCATACAGAGAGCATTCCTGTGACCTCCATACCATACAGAGAGCATTCCTGTGACCTCCATACCATACAGAGAGCATTCCTGTGACCTCCATACCATACAGAGAGCATTCCTGTGACCTCCATACCATACAGAGAGCATTCCTGTGACCTCCATACCATACAGAGAGCATTCCTGTGACCTCCATACCATACAGAGAGCATTCCTTTGACCGCCATACCATACAGAGAGCATTCCTGTGACCTCCATACCATACAGAGAGCATTCCTGTGACCTCCATACCATACAGAGAGCATTCCTGTGACCGCCATACTATACAGAGAGCATTCCTGTGACCGTCATACCATACAGAGAGCATTCCTGTGACCTCCATACTATACAGAGAGCATTCCTGTGACCTCCATACTATACAGAGAGCATTCCTGTGACCTCCATACCATACAGAGAGCATTCCTGTGACCTCCATACCATACAGAGAGCATTCCTGTGACCGCCATACTATACAGAGAGCATTCCTGTGACCGTCATACCATACAGAGAGCATTCCTGTGACCTCCATACTATACAGAGAGCATTCCTGTGACCTCCATACTATACAGAGAGCATTCCTGTGACCTCCATACTATACAGAGAGCATTCCTGTGACCTCCATACTATACAGAGAGCATTCCTGTGACCTCCATACTATACAGAGAGCATTCCTGTGACCTCCATACTATACAGAGAGCATTCCTGTGAACTCCATACTATACAGAGAGCATTCCTGTGACCTCCATACCATACAGAGAGCATTCCTGTGACCGCCATACCATACAGAGAGCATTCCTGTGACCGCCATACCATATACAGAGAGCATTCCTGTGACCACCATACTATACAGAGAGCATTCCTGTGACCACCATACTATACAGAGAGCATTCCTGTGATGGAGAGGGTGCAGAGGTTACAGCTGTATTTTGGGGGTCCAGGAGTCAGAATTGACAGGTGTCAGGGATCAGAAGGAAGGGAAACATATCTGGATAGAAACAGAGGGAACTGATATGCAGGGCAAGGAAAGGTCAATGATGGGGGCTCTGTACTGTACCGAGAGTTGGGAGGGGCACTGGAGTCATAGTTATCAGGAGCAGAGGTGAGAGTGTTGGTGGAACGCAGGGCTGTCAGAGGAGCTGGGGATGCTGGGAGGGGCAGTCCTGGAAGAGGAGAGAGCTGCTAACACACAGCATGTGATATAACAGACCAGTGCTTAGGGAGAGAACAACTAATGGAGCTGACAGATCCCCCTCCCCCTCACTTACTTAAGGTCTGTTCTCAGCTCCCCGCAGTGTTGGCTCTTCTGCACTGACAGCATGGTGACATCATCAGTGATGCTGCAGTGACAGGGAGCCGGCTTTTTTTTCATAGTCCTTTCATGGACCAGCCACCACACTAGCCCCTCCCCCCTCTCGCGGCACCCCCCCTCCCCCAACTCACGTGTGGGGGGGCGGGGCCACAATTTTTTTTTAGATTTTTTTTTTTTGTTTACTATGTAACACAGAGGGGAAGGTAGCGGGCGACTGCTGCGCCCCCTCGGGCTTGCGCCCGGGGCGACGGCACCGCCCGCACCACCCTAGTTACGGCTCTGCTTCTGGTTTAGGATGCAACTGGAGCCTGGAATACCGCAGCTTACACCTAGACATTGCGAACATGTTATTATTTTATTTGTAGTACCGTTTTAGGTTTTTTTTTAAAAACCCATTTGTCATGTCCTATGTTTAATGTTTGGCTTTATACAGGTAACAGAATTTCATGGGGCCTTAAAAAAACCAAAAAAAAAAACCATATATATATATGTTTTTTACATGTTTGATGACCAGCGATGACAACCTGACAATACAGGTATCACTTGCAGGAAGGCATATATATATATATATATATATATATATATATATATATATACATATACCACGGGACTATAAAATCACTAACACATTCTCATGTACATCCTCCAATGTGGTGTACATGCTACAGTATAAAAGGTGCCCTGTGGGAATTTACATTGTACAGACTAAGCAGAAACTACAATCCAGGATGAATCTGCACAGACACACAATAAAGAAAAGTTTGGACATACCCGTGGGTAAACACTTCTCTGGACCAAGACACAGTATGACAGATTTAAAAGTCCCAATACTGAAAGGTCTTTTTAAAAATGACAGGAAGAGAAAAATCTGGGAATTTAAGCTTATAAGAACATTCCACTCATTGACACAAGGGCTCAATCTAACATCTGGATTTATGACCCACTGCTGTGGGGTGTGAAGTATGCCCAAGTAAAGTAACTCCAGGGGGTAAATGTGTCAAGCTGAGAGTTTTTCGGCATGTTTGAAAAGTGGAGATGTTGCCTATAGCAACCAATCAGATTCTAGCTTTCATTTTGTAGAATGTAGTAAATAAATGATAGCTAGAATCTGATTGGTTTTTCAAACCCGCCGGAAAACTCTCAGCTTGATACATTTACCCCCAGATCTCTGAACTCATAGGACTTTATGCTTTCATCGTAAGAAAAACATCAGTTTTATTACTTGAGCTTATCTTAATGATATAACCCCCACCCCCCCTTACAAATTTCTTGATGTAACAGCTCTTAAATGTTGTGCCTGTTTCTCCGTCATTCATTTGTAAAGTTGCCTGATGAAGGGGCCTCTGTGCTCTGAAAGCTAGCAAATATAATAATATTTTTTTGGGTTAGCTAATAAAGGGATCACTCCTAATATACTTTTGTCTTTTTTGACACGAAAGTATTTAACATCTAATAGATTTTTCTGGCTAAAACGGTACTGCAAAAATAATTTTTTTACATTTTTTTTTTTTGCTACACATCTATACAACATCACCTGTGTATTATAGATCGGTGGCGTAACTATCACTGGTGCAGCAGGTGTGGTGCACTGGAGCCCATAGATATATTGGGGACCGCTGCATGGGGAACTAACGAGCTGTTGGCCCGGTTCCCTCCTCCCTGCTTCCCTCCACCGGGGCCCACAGCTCACTAGTTCCGCCTCTTTTATAGAGTGTATACATTCCAGCACATATCTACTAAAAGTTATATTACTTATTTAAACTGAAGAAAACTGCAACAAATATATGTGGCTAACATCATAACCTAGTGGTTGCCAAAAAATTATCTAAATTTTACAATGACACTTTTTGTTAGCAACTTTGACTTGATAAAATGAGAAATTTAAAAAAATTGCTGGTAGTGACTGGTAAAAAAACTTATTTTAAGACTGCAACAGAAAACTATATTCTAATCTGCCAACTGTATTGTATAGTTTAACATTTACAGCAAGAAAAATAGGAATTACAGGATACATGCACTACCAAGGGTGAAAGCAGACTTTGTTCAAATCTTTAACACTGTAACATTCAGAACCACATTTACTCTTCAGCTGATGATATTCTTTACTAGTGCACCAATAATTTTCAGCTAATGAATACACTATAGATCTTTAAAACACTTTTTTTGACTGCTGTTTGACAATTACAGTATACTTGGAAATATCCACAAAACAAAATGTCTTACATACATCAGCAAAACTGAAATTTGGTGGTCTGCCCAAATTGTTTTTGCAAGGCAACCTTAGCACATATGCAGTCATTGTCTGACCGCATCTACTGTCCTTCCTGACTAACATATAATATATCCCCATTGTATGTTGATTGGGATCATTTACGGCCAGTTAAGTCTAAGACATCCTTACTGGCAATAGAGCAAGATCATCCATTAGGCAACCTAGGCTTTCGCCTAGGTCCCAGTGGGCACTTGCGCTAACCCAGGTTATTTTTGACAGAGTGGAGAAAAGGGGGCTCAAATCAGCATCCTTCCTAGGGGCCCAAAGGGACTTAGTCAAGCTCTGACTGGCAATCAAAATAGCAGTATGTATGTATGGGCACCTTTAATGTGGACACATAACTATAATACAGTGGAGGCAGCCATTTTGTGAGCAATATTCTGCCTATAAATTCATTAGATACTACATAGCTATATAGTAAGGTTGAAAAAAAGACAAATGAGGGCGGTTTGAGAAATTTAAAAACTGCTCATCCTCGTAGTTCTGTGGGTAAAAATGCTTTGTTAATGATAGAGGTCAGAGGACAATGGCCAGACTAGTTCAAGCTGACAGGATGGTGACAGCAATTTAATTGACCATGCATTACAACAGTGGTATGCAGAGGAGCATTTCCAAATGAATAGCATATTGAAATGGATGGGCTACAGCAGCAGCAGACCACATTGCTTCTCAGCCTTTTGGCGAAGATCATGTGTAGATGCCCATGTACACAGTGGGGCTTAAAAGTGTCCCCTGTAGGCGACAGACCATCACCTGGTCCTCTGGCCACTAGGCCAGTTGCTAGAAGCCAGAGGTGCAGCGTGTCGCTGATGCCGAGGTTACCCGAACATAGACTGGTGGATGGGAAAACCTTTGCAATAGTAAGGCACTTTGCACAGCGCCTTTTTTTTTGGCAACACCCTCATTTCTTTGCCCTGCCCATATGGCTGGGCAAGGCATTTTGGTGTACATTCAAGCATCTGATATGATGAAATAGTATATTGAATGTCAGGGCCCAAATAAAACATTGCATTGATACCTAAATTAACCTGATTTTCAACTCGGATAAATGTTTGACCAAATGTTTTTACAAAGGAAACAATTAGCCCAGTAGGAGGTAATTAGGTTGAGGAGACCTGCTTAAGATATGCAGATCACAGACATCCATTGTTTTGATCATGTATTCCACTTCCTAATTGACTTCCTTTCCATAGGCAGTGTAAACACAAGGAACCACTAAATGTAAATAACAGAGCCATATGCCTAGGTGAGATCCTTGTAGACAAAGATAGCATTTGAAGACTACCTATAAAAGATATATAGAAATATGAGCGTCAAAGGAAAATGTCTTCATAGTTCATATTTTGGGACATCTGGGTGGCACTCCATACTGATGAGCAGAAATCACACCAGGGTTGTGAGTGACAGGTATGGGTGGTATCCAGGAACAGCTAAAATCTTGGAAAAGGTATGTCACATTGTCAAAATTTCATCATGTTTGGTATCAAAAGATGGACAGAGTCATAAGGAATTTATAAATGATAAAACTGGATCTCTGTGATGCTCCACAAAAAAGTTAGATCACATAGTAGAATTGGTTAGTAAATCAGGCAACATGCAAATAGTGATTAAAAAAAAGTGTCACAGGCCACAACCCTCTGTGGGTAGAAAGAGGTGTGGAAGTGTCTTTAAAAGGCTGAGACCAAGTATAGCAAAGGGTCAGACTTTTTTGGGAAATTAATTCACATTGATAAGATGTCCATTTTCCTAGCCAATTTCCCATTGCACAGATTATGCAACTCAAGTAAGTGCTATTCTGAATGTAACCCCTTTTATTTTAAACTGTTTTGCTTGTGTATGTCAATCTATTAATTGTTTATTCATTATTTTTTATATCTGTATGCCCTTAACTTTTGTATATTAAATCTATAATTTAACATGTTGCGTCCTTGATACTCTAAAATAGCTTGGCCAAGTTAACCCTTTGAATGCCAGTGTGTGATTTGTTGATACATTTGATTAACAAGCTGTGTGTGCTTATATTTACATTTGTGTAACAGTCTGGAGGTGTGAAAGCTTAACCCTTTGCTTGCTGGTGTGGGTCTTGCTAGTCTGTGAGCAACTAGAAGCCTTGTGTGCCAGTGTAGGACAGTACATTGTGGTCCTATTGCCCATATTCAATAGGTGGTGGCAAACCTGAAGTGTGTGGGGTGCGAGTACTGTTTGGAGGCAATTCAGTAAGTCTAGCCTTAGCCTACCTAGGGGAGAAAAGGCCTGAGCCTTGTGGAGGTGGGCCTGAAGACCCTAGTCTCCTAAGGAGTCTTTTGGCTCCAGAGGTCGGGGGATGTGTTCGTGACATGCACGATGCACTTTTTTTTATGTTATGTGTGTGTGTCACTTTTTTTTTTAAGGGGTTTGGGTACAGACGCTTATGGGCTACACTCTTCCAAAGTTTTCAGAGGCTCCCTATTTATGGAGGGGGGTCTAAAGAGTTAGTTCCTCTGGGAAAAGCCTTAGCCTACCTAGGGGAGAAAAGGCCTGAGCCTTGAGGAGGTGGGCCTGAAGACCCTAGTCTCCTAAGGAGTCTTTTGGCTCCAGAGGTCGGGGATGTCAAGTGGCCCTCCCTAGCTTTGGCGAAGTGGGGCCTAAAGACCCTTTTCCCTCCCTGGGAGCTTTTGGCCTCTGGGGAAGCTGAGGAATGGAGCCCTTTCCCTTTAGGGTAGGAACCCAAAGTCCCAAGCCCCCAGAAGAGTCACTGCACTGTGTGATTTGCACACACCTCAGAGTTTAATAAAAAAAAATATACAAGCCCACACTGGGTTCCACTCCTGTCAGCCAAGAACAGGAAACCGAGGTTGGGAACAGGCTCACCAAAACTGGATATTTGAAAATCGGAAAAATGGTCTGACAATTATCAATTTCTGCTGTAGATGATAGAGTCAGAATTGGTCATAAACATTAATCTATAATCCATCCTGCCTTGTGTCAACAGTGGAAACTAATAGTGCTAGTGTTCTGGTCGGGGGGGAATGGTTTCTTGAGCACCATTTAACTACCACAGCCTACCTGAGTATTGATGCAAACCATGAGCATCCCTTTATAGCCACTGTCTATCCATCTTCTAATGACTACTTCCAGCACGATAATGCGGAATATCCTAAAACACGTCATGTCAAGTTAGTTCTACGAACATGACAATGATTTCAGCGTACTCCAATTGACTCCAGAGTCACCAGATCTCAATCCAATAAGGCACCTTTGGAATGTGGTGTAACAGAAGATTTGCAGCATGTACAGCTGACCAATCTGATGCAACTACACGATACGATCATTTCAACATGGACCATATTCTCTAAGACATGTTTACATCACCTTGTTGAATCTATGTCACAAAGAAATCAGGCTGTTCTGGGGGCAAAAGGGATTCATACCCAGTACTAGAAAGATGGCCACTGACTGTATTTATACATATTAACTAGATCACTTGTAAAGAGTGGTCGTGTTACTTTATTCCATAGATTAAAATTATGCCTCTCAGCATCTTTAAGAGGTATTTGTTACCAAAATAGTATGACACTATACAATACATAAGTCGCAATGTTCCACTCATGCTAGGTAATCCATTTCATGTAAACTAACTGCCTTGTTACACTACGTCACTGGGATAACCTAAGTGTTTTGTTGAATATGGGCTCTCATTGGCTTCTCTATTTGCAGAGTGTTCCAAAGCACCGTGAACGGGGAGAGGGTTCCGACATCTGGATTCAAAAATCATGCCCCTCCTGAACTGATCTGTGTGGGTTCTGGCAGGGGGTTCTTACGATTTGAGGTTGGCAGTGCCCAGCTCCCCCTACAGACTGCTCTCTGTCACACTCTCCTTTTGCTAGAGTTGCAGCTATTTGACTTTTTCTACTCTTATTCAGTCTTAATACAAGGTCAAAGTGCTAATCCTAAATGCCTAGCCTTTTTGATCACAGTGAGCAAATTCCCTAATTGTGTTGTCTATAGCACAGATAGCCTGAATACCTCTACATCACATATCAAACAGTGATGGATAGTTGCTCTAGTAGGACTACAATAGACTTTAACATACAGTGATAACAATACATACTAGACTAATTAGATATTTTATTGTTATTAGCAGGATCATACGGTCATATTTAAAAGCATTAAAACAAAATAATTTTATTTTACTCACTATACTGACACTTGAAACAAATTGGATACTTTTGGAAGATGAACTGGGTTTTAATAGGGCATTGGACTTTCCTTCCTATTGGCACTATGGTGACATGGTCTGTGTGCTGCGGAACGGAGCTACTGCCGCCCTTACACGGCATTTCATGGACAATACTCTGCATCAGTAATGGAACTGCAAGATATCACCTCTAATGGCTATCAGTTGATATTTTTTAGATAGCTTGGTTCACACATGTCACCTGGTGAATCATGATGCAAATTAATTCAACAAAGCTTAAAATATAATTATATATATATATATATATATATATATATATATATATATATATATATATATATATACATACATATACAGTAAACCAAAGAATCTAGGGCAGTGGTGTGCAGTGCTATATTTTAAAAATGTGAAGCCAACGTGCCTCCTTTGAGCCGGCCTCGCTTCGGCTCCTCTGCCAGCTCAGCCACAAGATCCCTGGAGAGCTTTTCGAAGCTTGGAGCAGGTCTGACATGAGTGCAGTGACACAATGACTGAATGTTGCAGGCTTTTCTTATCGCGTGACAGCGCAACATGCACCAATTCCAGTAACAAGAATGTCCTCCTGCTGTTATTACCACTGGAGGCTGGATATCTAGTGGAGTAATGATAAATTTCATATGTAGAACTATGCATGTGACTGATTTTTGTAAGGCTTTGCACTGGTGTCAATGCCATTACTGCTTGTAAGGCACATTTTTCAAACCTCTATCTATATAATTAAAACCTTCCTTTAATGTGGTTGACATGGGCAACACAATGTCTTAGTGGTTAGCACTTCTGCCTCACAGCACTGGGATAATTTCCCGACCATGGCCTTATCTGTGTGGAGTTTTTATGTTGTCCCCATGTTTGACCTTAGTCTCTTCTCTTGGCCTGTGTGTGAGGGAATTTAGATTGTAAGCTCTAATGGTGTAGGGACTAATGTGAGTTCTCTATACAGCACTGTGCAATTAATGGTGCTATAAAAATAGCTGATGATGATGTGGTTGCACAATTCATAACCCTCCTTAGTTCCTGCCTTCCTGATGTTATTAGATCCCAGTAAATGTACTAATTTAGTAAATTAATAAGCTGTAGTCTCATTAGTTGAGCCTACAAAATGGCTTCCTCCACTATGTGTGATGGGTACACTTTAAAGCTGCCCAAACATACAGCAATTTGGATAGACAAAATAGTGTATGTGTGCACAAAACAGTCAGCAAACACGATCAACATCAGTGAGAAGTTGATTGCCAGAATATCTGGTTGGCTAAAGACCATAAACTACTAGTGTGTGCTATCATTTTCTAATGCAACTAATTTTATCAGGCTGCAAAGCCTAAGCACAGAGTAATGGGATTCACCCAGTCTGTTCACAAACCAGGTGATTCACTGTTAAGACCAAGTGACAATCAACTATGTATGGTAGTCACACTGCTCTCAGTGTATATCCACCACAGGAGCCAGGTATTTATCCGTTCCTTATGCCTACACATGGCAAGACTACAGATACGCACAATAAATGCTGCAATTCATTTGAATCTGTATATTACTCTTCCCTATATGGCAGAGCTTTTTATAATTTTAATAATGAATACTTATTATTTGCCATTTTAACAGGTTTGTATTTTTAGTTACTGCTGAGAAACTAGAATGGAATGTAGTAAATTACATTTTCTAGTAGTCTGATCTATACAGAAACATTCCATCAGAGCAAAACACTATCGTTTGTACAGATAATAGTATTAATCATTTTTATACTAAATTACCAATGAGAGTAGCACTGACATGTTACAATGTGAAAATATTATGCTCCTACGGTTTCCATTTGTTTTCCAATTGCAATATCCAGGGACACTCAAAGCGATCCAGAGCTTTTGTGCACTAGAAGGGAAGTTTTAATTTATCACTGCAGGATCAATACATCATCACCATGTGACATGAGCCAAGGAGGGCAAGGAAGGAGCAAAATATTGCTACACTGTGACATGGCTCAGGCTAGGTAAAGCAGGAGCAAAATATGGTCATATTGTGACATGGTACAGTCTGGTTATATCAGAAGGAGAATAAGATGACCCTGTGACATGGCTCAGATTAGGTAAAGCAAGAACAGAATTTTATCATACTGACATGGCTCAGAATGGATAAAGGAGGAGCAGAACATGGACATGGAAAAGGTGAGGGGTGAGTGAATATGATCACTGACATAGCTCAGGCTGGGTAAAGCAGGAGCAGAATAAGATTAATGTTAGACATGGCTCAGGCTAGAAAAAACAGAAACATGATATGATCACACTGTGCCCTTGGGTAAAGCAGGAGAAAAATATGATCATATTGCGACTTGGCTCAGTCTGAATATTGCAGTATCAGATTGCTATAACACAGCTATGGACTGGGTTTGGCCCTGAAGCACACACTACCAGCTCAGCAATAAAATGCAGACACAGAAAAAGCAGAGGCTGCACTACAGCTCAGCCTTATGGATCATGTGTGTCTGGAGTTAATGGCTGAGCGCTCTGACTGTGGTCTCAGGAAGACCGGTATATGGTATTGATCACCTGTCTCCTCCAGGACAGTCCCTTGATCTCAAAATGGAGGACACGCTGCCCAGCAGGCCCCATCCAGGGGCCACCAGGCTGGTCTGACAGCCTACCCCGTGTCCATGGGAGCAGCACCTCACCTGCCATGTCCCCACTGCGCCGGCTGTCGGTCAGTCTGTCTCAACGCCGGATGCCGACTGACCGCCGGCTCTCACTTCCTTAGCAACAGGCCTAGCAACGACGCGCTCACTTCCTTAGCAACGATCAACATGCCCTGGATTGTACTTCCTTAGCAACGGTAGCGTGGCCACGCCCTAAACTGCAACTGTACCTTATTACTGGTTCTGCAGCTGTGATGGCATTGTAATCTCAGCATGTCCTGTTAGCCCCTGCTGAGACCTGTAGCCCACAGCTGGAGAAGCACAGACCCCCTATCACCACACAACAGCAGGACACAAAATAGGCGTTAATGTTTAATAGTATTTAGTGGGTTGCACAATGTACTAACTAACCCTTCTAATAGGAAATGTTGCTTTTAATGTTGAGCAAATACTTTTTTTTTTTTTTTTTTAAAAGATAACATGATAACCATTGCAGAAGTGCTTTTCAGTGTATACTTGACAAATAACAAACTTTGCTGCCAGATGTCACAGCTGTGTTTTCTTATATGGAAAATCACTGTAAATTGTTGCTAATTATTATTAAACATTTTAGAGAAGTTTAATACGTGCAATACCTTTCTTCCAAACAATTCATATTATGAATAATTTATTTCACTGCATACTTCATGTGCAGAGCAAAAAGTAATTAAAATACGGTTATCAAGTCTACATTTTGTATGCCTTTATGCAGAGCAAGGCATGCAACTGCAGTATTATTTAATTAATAATTTTTTTTCAGTAATAAGAGAATTCACTTTCAGATTTGGACCAATATTGCATGGGAACACCTTTAGGTCAAAATGTTATTAAGAAATTGACTCAAACCCTACAACTTTTTCTTACCATACAGTACTGTACAATACAATATCCAAAGAGCTGTTGTATTAAGGTGGACCCATCAACTACACACAGTGAAGGGATTGATTTTGTGGGCTGATCTTGATACTAATGTAGCCTATCAATTTGCTCTTGAATACAACTTGGGTCTCCATTAGGCAGTTCCACAGAAATATTAAATACTGGTTCAGTTCACAAATGGAGACCTCCACTGTGTATGGATGCAAGGTCCACATTAAAGTGGAAATTCTTGTATCCACCATTAGTTTTAAGCAAGGAAGATGTTTATGCTACATGTGTACATTATTAATCAACTTATTTGAGGAGCCGTTATCACAATACATTTCACAAGATGTGAAGTTTTAGGATGTACCATTTTTCACTACGATCAGTTTGTAATATGAATTGCTTTTCTTTTTATGACATTGTTATGTTAATGTTCAGTGCCCCTTTTACCTGATTGCAGCAGCCTGTAAAGTACTACTGTTCAGAACATTCAATGTCACCTTATTGGGCAGGGGCTTCTGTAAGCACTTGCCTACTGACATTTTATTACTCCATACACTTCAATGATCTCTATGCAAAGTATCTGTCTCTCCTCCTTTCATCTGTGTAAAAAAATAATGCAGAGAAATTAAATAAAAACATCTTTGTGCTTTGGCTTAACTATATTGAAAAAAGGGGGAAAAAGGAAGAAAGGGGGGGGGGGAAAGGGAAAATGTGTATATAGGGCACTCTTTTAAGATTCAGTATATAGAGTCAATTTCTGTTAAAAGTAATATCTTTATTTGTATAAACAGATGATACATTAGCGAAATGATTAAAAACATTCAGTGAATGAACATGTTGTCCAAATGTATTGGGTGAAACACTGTTAAGAAGTAGTAAAAAAGACTACTGTGCTGTCTCACTGTGTCCTATCCATAGTATAGAGTAATGAGCTGTACCATTATCACTTAAGTAATATGGTGGTATTGGATATATATATGTAAAGGTTTTATTATACGTCCAAACCTATCTGTACTGTTATGATAGATTTCAGAGTACTAGGTATCTAATTAGGACTCCTTCACATAGTTCCTCTCCTGGGAACATGGTCCCATATGTCACTCCTAGAGGTGGAATGCGGTACTACACCAGTATAGTATGTGGTAAGTAAAGTGAATATAATCGTGTTCAAGTACTAACACACACCTCTCTACCACTGAATGTTAGTATAGGTGTTATGAGGGTTTCTGGTATTTTATTCAAATAAACTCTGGTAGAGCCTAGGGTTAGGTATCATAATGAATTCGAGTACCTGACATCTCATTTATAGGTAATATAATTATATAGGCACTCTAGTATCTGAAACCCTAAGTCCAAACACAACAAAACAAGATGGGGAATAGCTGTATGGTAAGTAAGTACTATAAATAGTCTGACTGGTGTTCTATAGCATTGTAAAGCACCCAGCATAACCCCATATGTTTGTTATGAAGGAGAGCCCATAGACTGTCAGGCTGGGAGCTGGCTGGTAATATATTGATCTAAGTATGGTGTGGTTTGTAACACTCTAATAGGTGCCCAGCGTGTCCCCGTGAGTCTAATGGGAGGAGAGGAAATTCAGTTTTCTGCTAACTACATATAGATAATAGGCAAACGGACAAACAGTGAGCTCAGCTAAACGCCGACGCGCGTTTCGCTAGGAGCTTTATCAAGGCTGAATATACTGAATCTTAAAAGAGTGCCCTATATACACATTTTCCCTTTCCCCCCCCTTTCTTCCTTTTTCCCCCTTTTTTCAATATGTATATTGGCAATGTGTAGGAGCACCTCCCCACCTTATGAGACATATAGATCTCCTCAACATATAAGGGGTTCAACTTGGTGCGGTGAAAATTGTTAACACTTTGGCTTAACTACTCAGGTTGGGCTTCAGTCCTCCATCATTAAAATAGATCTCCACTGCTCCTGTGACTCGGATAATGCTAGGTGTCGGGAACTCGATTGATGTACTACACTGCAGAGGAAATAGGAGCACATAATGTCTCAATGTAGACAATCCATTTAGTGCAAAATAAAAATCTATCTAAACTGTTTTTAAAATAGCTAATAAAGAATTGCGTCAATTGAACAGAAATCCATTATTCATGCTTTCTCTAAGGCTAGTCTGAGAGGGAAGCTTTCTTTTTAATCTAGTACACTGGGAACAAGGGGACAATTTAAATTTGCAGGTAGGGAGACTGACATCTCCCAGCAGTTCTGGCAGGAATTAAGTAAAACAGATTAATAATGCACATGACAAACATATTACTATTGCCAAGTCTTAGGTAGAAAATATTAAGAATCACCCTACCACTAAAACACAAAAAAGGCAGTTTAAATGGACATGTAGGTTTCTGTCTGCCATCAAGTTCCATATTTTTATGACTGTTAAACTCCTCCTCAATTTGCATACAGATGACATTGGCAGTGGGATGAAGCTGCCAGAAAAGGTGACCCACAAAAGTGTAAACAGCTAAAAGAATAAAAACGTCAGCTAAATCGTTTAGTAATCTGACAATCGAAAGGGCTTCAGAGCTATAGAAACTTGAAAGGGTTCCCACTGTAGTTAGCCATTAAAAATGCAATCTTTTCAGTTACTTTATTTATTTTAATTTGCTTAAATACTCCACTTTCTCAAAGTTTAGAAACAAATGTACAAAACTATGGAGCTGATTGAATTAGCTGCTCGGTGCTGTAGTACTACCATGCGTTGCTTCCACATGATGTTTAGGTATTGATCTTCACTTACGCCTCTATGAAGTTTTCATTACGGTAATTGTAATTTTTGTGTCCATAAACAAAACGCACGAAGATACTAAATAACTTTGCGTTTATTTGAATTGACTCCTATAAATTTAGGGTAATTGATTTACAATAATGCAAGCTCGGACACTGTATTTCAGACTCTTTAATCTAAGACTACCAATTAATTAATTTCCGCAGGAAGAAAGGACAAATACTGAGATTGTAAAAAAAAAATTTATTATAGAAATTTGTACAAAACAATTGGAAAAATTCTATTAACAATAGTTACTTTTTATTATGTGCCTTCAGACATTAATTATCGTACATGTCCTGCTCAGTAAGTGCCATCCCGGTAATAGGGATATCCAAGTCTGGTGGCAGAATAACTATCTGCTCTGGAGAATGTGCATGTGAAATATGATTTTCTTAGACAGGACTGAGGATTTTAGTATAGTAACACAGACTTACAAACACATAATCTTGATTTGACAATACACAGTGTTCCACAGGTCAATCTTAGGGCTAGATTTACTAAACGGCGGGTTTGAAAAAGTGGAGATGTTGCCTATAGGAACCAATCAGAATCTGATTGGTTGCCATAGGCAACATCTCCACTTTTTCAAACCCGCCGTTTAGTAAATCTAGCCCTTAGTCTTTTGGGATTTGGTTGAGAATGTCATAATATGCAAATGCAGAGGACTCTGATAAGAGCACAGGAATGATCAGTTGTCCCTGGCCACCACCACTTGCTCCCTCAGAGCTCATCTTGCTTCCTAACTGGTGAATCCATTCCAAAGAAAGAAGAGGGCTTCCCCTGTATATCACGTTCCCTCTTCACAAAGGATGTAAATGACGACACGCAGTTCCCGATAAAATGGTCAGACTGGCCGAGAATGTACAGGTCTATTTGGGCCATTTCTGGCTGTAGGCTCACCACTTTGACCTAGAAGAAAATAATAATTCAGCTTTAAACATAAATAAGGGTCTTCCACCTATCTTAGAATGTCTATAAATTAATATATTGGCTTATAAGTGTCATGCAGTAACATTAACTAAATACATTGGGTTATCCTCCTGGCTTCCTCCAGTGACTTTCACCAAGGCCCCAGGCTTACTCAACTCACAAGAAGACAAAAATGATGTATTTTGTAAAAGTTCCAAGACTAAATGTACAAGCTAATAATTTACAATCGTTTTTGGATGGCCACCTCACGTCAAACTCTTTTGCATTCCACCTGCAGCAACAGATCCTCTTGTGAAGATTGGCCTATCTAATACACATGAAAACAATAGGATGCTGTAATTACCTCACCATACTTTAATCTACGTTTGCAAATATGGCTAAAATTCAACAGTAACTGGAATAATTAAGGCATTTTTGTCCATGAATAACTAACACAAAGCTTCATACAAAACAAAACAAAAACAAGTGTAATCGTTTGAACAAAGCATATACACTGCATATGGAATGGAAGGTATCATTTTTATATGGACCACAAAACTCTGAGGTGAATTTTAAAATCTGTAACAATTTAGAGGGTACATTGTCCTTACGGTGACCAGATTTACTTAAAAATAAAAATAAATTGTATGTTTACACACAGCTTTACACAAAATGACAATGACATACAGGCACTTTGAGAGAAGTCCTCCCTACCACCTACTCTCATCTTTCTTGCTGCTCCAAGTGTGAGCAATCTCAATTCCATGCCCCCGCTCTCTGTGCTCCTGTTAGGGCCGCAGCAATAATCAGAGTCTGAGGATGCAGCTACAGGAAGTAGCAATGAAGAGACTTTCTCGACCATGAACAGAGCGCAAGGAAAGGACTTCAACTGATCATTCATGTCAGGAAAACGCAAGTGAAGCATTCCTAATTTATAATAAAACACGTTCTGACGTCACAGCCTGCTATTCTAGAAATCTTACAGGAACGTCACCAAACTAAGTCCATTGACATACATTATATCCCTATTAGCAGGAATATTGAATACATTTAAAGTGATAAAATGTATGCTCGTATACAAATTATACAAATAAACTGTAGTTGATTAATATAAAAAAAGAAAAAACAAAACAAAAAACCCCACCAAAACAATAAGACTGTTAGTTGGGTTTCCTGCTAGAAAGTAACTACTGCGAAGTGCTCACTGTCGTTCTCCCATTTGGAGTATAATGATATTCACCAATCACTCACCCTTTCACCCAAGAATCTCTGTAATTCTGCAGTGTAAGATGTGGAGTCCGTAGCAATGTATACAGCTCGTGACTTAGTCTTCTTCACCCAGTGATTCAATGCATGTTTAATCTCCTTGAGGTCTGGCAAACACATGCCCATAGTGAGGGGGCTTGCTTTCTGACGGTCATAGCCAACACATTGTGGAGAAGCCATAAAGTGAGGTCCGGCTGTGCCATCCTTCAGCATCTTACAAGCATTTACCTGCAAGAGTTGTAGAAAATACATGATTGTATTCACGGTCTTTATATTTGATTGGCACTGGCAGCCATCAAATTACACATTGTTTAGTTATCTTATCTTGGAGATCGAAAGAGACTCCACAAACATACCAGGAGAGCATGGAAAACCAGGGAAAAATCACGTTGGGCTCAAACATTATCTAAGGGCACATCAAACAGACCCTTGTTTGCTACAATTCAAAACAATATAGATAAATAAAGAACCACAACACTGCCCCAAATACAGCCAGTTTCTGTCTTTAGCCCAAAGCTTCAGAACAAATAATGTGCACCAAAACAACGGATTAAAAACAGATATTTGCTGCATTTATGAGGGCTCTTTCCCTACATTGTTTTTTATTGTAGCCACCTAAAAAGTGCCCCATTTTGTGCAATAGACACCAGGAAAGAGTTGTGTTTTATATCTTAGCATGAAAAGGGTCTTTTTAGTTTAGCCGCCAGAAAAAGGGTTTGTTTGTACCCTAATCATCAAGAAAGGAACCTGTTTTGACCTGTAGCGCACAGGAACCGGTCTGTTGTGTATTTTAAGCAAAGGAACGAGAGCATATTGGTCACAAGAATGGGCCCTCAATGGCATACTGTGCATCAGCGGTCATTTGTCAACTGTACGTGTGGAGGGAAAGTTCCACGTCATTCTAGAGGTACATTAGTTTAGAATGGGAAAGTCACCCTAACAAAAGGGGTAATCTGACACAAATGCTTACCCAGTCAGAACCGATCCTCAGATGAATGCCAACATACGGTCTGACAAGCAGTGATTTGATTTGTTTATCTCCTTCTTGAACCATCTTTTCAGACCAAACCATGTATTTTTGCAAGACTCGATGCTCTTCTAGTCCCGGAAACTGGGCAGGTGCTCCTGGGAGAGCAAGCACTGGGTGCTTAGATGGAGGATATCTAACAAAATAGCAAGGAATAAAGGAGTACTTTGACTGCTAGAGTTTATTTGTAGATCATTAGTTTGCTTACGTGCATTGTGCTTTCAACCCCAGCATCAAGGCAACTGCCAAAGCTATACTTTGAGTTTCATCTAAGAAAGCAAACAACTACTGCACTGACCTGTTGCATCTGCTTGTGCTCAATTACCAACCTCACCTATTAGTGGCATATCACAGTGTACTCTATAATGGAATGTTAAACAGTAACAGAAGAGAAGGCACACTTTACTATGGGATACAACCATGTCTACATATGCCCTGGATAGGAACATCATTACAGACTTAAGATTTAAAGTAGTATCATTAGTTTTATTATTGTTGGACATTATAATAGTTAAATAATCCAAAATGGATAAATAGGGCTGCAGAGTTCATAATTATATGGTACAAACAAACTAATACAATAAATACAATTGGAACAATGTCAAAAACAGTTTTAATAATATACAAAATCTTGCTTTGTATAACTAATAATGAATATTTACATTTTCTTTATATGAATATCACACACACTGTACCAATACCTGTACTTTGTCAACTAATGGGACATGACAAAGTTAATATGATATTAATAGCCACCAAAACTTTTTTTAATACCAATACCAAAATAACATGTCAATAATAACATACAACCCAATCTATCTGATCAAATTACAATGCTTTTTAGATAAAAATATTTAACTATTGATATTCATAATGAGGTTGCTGAAATATGTATATAAGCAAACTATCTGAATTAATGCACTATCCCTAGTTAAGGAATAATATATCTAAAATTACATTAATAGCTCGTTATTAGAATTATACATATCGGAATCCAATTTTTAACTTTTATTTTATATTTAAACTATACAAAATGATATATGACAGTAATGTAAGAAATTATCTTCATCCCAGAATGTTTATTTTTAAATGATGACACTGCCAATAAACTTTTTTATATTGAAATAGATTAATTGAGAAAATAAGCTAAGTCCCTGAATCAGTGCATACCTTAATATGTTTTACCACACTGAAAGGACCACTGCTGAAGCAGTTTTTGTCAGATTCATGCACCCTGCTACAATAGAGGTCCAATCAATTCAGTAGGAATAAACTGCACACCTTGTTCTTGGGTTCTCTGGCCATTTAAAACTGTAGCTGAAATAACTGTAATTTAAGTCTATCTGCCTCACAGTACAATGAGAACTGTTTTCGTCAGTTTAGGCTTTGAAATGCACTCTGCAGAGTCCTTCAATAAACTAGTAGCCTATTTATATTAAGTGAATTATATTTAAAGTTTGAAGATATTTAAGTAATTACTGCTGACATGTTATCTTTTTTTGGTCGATAATGTTTATCGCTTACCTGCTTATCCAAATATCTTTGTAATAGGCACTGAAGTTAATGCTTTCAAAAAGTTCAGAGTGAATGAAATCCACATGAAAATGGTCCCAGAAAGGACCAAATGGGTTTCCATCCTAACAAAAACAAAGAAGTATAATTTAACTGTACCAGTCGAATACAGAGTAAAGGCAAAATGGAGGCCATTTTGATTTTGTGGTTTGAACCAATATTCATGGGAATGCAGCCTATTAGTTCAATATGAACTGCTGAATCACTGAAGCATGAGACACACAATGCAATCATTCCTATATAATTGTGATGACCACAAAATGACAAATTCCTCACATGTCAATAGTTCTCAGAAAATAGATTTTCTGCTATCTCAAAAATCAGTACACAAATGGGCTGCAGTCACTTGAGCCTCAGTCACCGTTTCCTATTGTAATCAAAGGCTGTATTCTAAAGAATATTATTTGGTTCAGCAAGCAAAATGTCTGCCTTCAATGCGGGAGATGGGCACACATCAATGTAGACACAATGGGACTCAATCCGAGCTTGAATGCATTTGCATCCAAAATTGCAGACGTAAAATGAAATTATAAAAAAAAAAAAAAAAATGAAATAAGTGCATGACATCACCATTTTATTTAATGGAATAAAGCAAATATGTATAACACAGGCGCATACCATAAATCCCTAACTAACAAATAATGTTCATAATTTTGTATATAAAATCATATGAAGAGGTCACAAATCCTGTTGATACATCTCGAATAAGTTCATCATGAAAATGTAGCAATGACGTGGTTGTAGATATATGAAACAAAAAAAATAGAAAAAAACAACCAAATGGTGGAGCCAATTAAGAATGTATATTAAACACACTCTATACACTCTGCTATAAATATATTTAAGCACCACACGTGGATTTCCTGAAACGAACAATATTAAGTGACAAGGGACTCGCCCCTTTATGCTTTTTTTGTTTCATATATCTAGAACCACGCCATTGGTCAGATTTACTGCCGAGTCATCGCTCCATTTTCATGATGAACTTGGTCGACATGTATCAACAGGATTTGTGACCTCTTCATATGACTTTATATACCAAATTATGAACATTATTTGTTAGGGATTTATGGTATGCGCCTGTGTCATACATATTTGCTTTATTCCATTATATGTATTTTGGGGTTTGGTGGTACCCTTGTTTGTTTTGACAAGGCAGTAATCTGCAAAAGAGCGCTTTTAAGAAGTCTATTTCTGTATATTTATCACCATTTTATTTGTTTTATATGGGGCCGCAAAATCTGCTGCACAATCAATGAAAATAAAACAGAACAAAATACAGAGTAAGGGACAAGAGAAACAATAGAAATTTTGCATATGCAAAGTTGCAAAACTTGCAAGATATGTGGTGGTCTGCACCAGTAGTATATTAGCATAAATAAGATACATTTACACCGATGTTTAAAAACATTTACTAGCGAAATACATATTCACTATTAGGTTTGGATAGTATAAAAAAAAATCTCTTGAATACAGCAGGTACAACTATCCTTCAGGTGTAAAATTAAAACAGCTTACTAATTATGCTGACAAAATCATAAAATATATATGCCCAATACCGATCAGCTGTAGCAGTGAATTCGCAATCAGCCAATCAGAAGTGTTAGCTAATCCTGACGACCAACATCTTCATACGCATGTCTTTGCACTGTCCTCAGGCAATTGATTCACCTATTACAGCCATTTATACGCAAGCACATCCTTACTGTACTTAGTCTATGTGAGAATCCCAGTCATCCCGCCTCCCCAGTTGCAAGAAAGCATAAGTGTCAGATTCAAGCAAATCTGTATATGAGTGTGGCCTATTTTCCGTGCATATGCAGAAACAATGTGTGTATTTTTATTACAGGAGTGAGCAATCACATAATAAATGCACATCTAGGGGTAAATGTATCAAGCAGAGAGTTTTACGGCAGGTTTGAAAAGTGGAGATGTTGCCTATAGCAACCAATCAGATTCTAGCTGTCATTTTGTAGAATGTACTAAGTAAATAATAGCTAGAATCTGATTGGTTTTTCAAACCCGCCGGAAAACTCTCAGCTTGATACATTAACCCCCTAGACCAAATTACCTTCATGGGGCAGGTCTTCTGATCAGGGCTTCTCTGGGCAGCCGTTGTGAAACAATACGCCACACGCTTATTGGTGGGCCAGTACTTAGGGGCATACTTCTCCATGAAATCCTCCATACTAATTACTCTGTGATACTTGCTCAAAGGTGCCAGCTGGAAAAACTCTTTAAAAGATACGTGCACCTGTACAAAAGATGAGAGAACAGATTACATTTAATCCAAAATAAATATACACATATTCATGCCACTGAAATATATGTGGGTAATACGTATTAAGATGTATAGATGGGTTTCGTTATTGATACTATCCTTTATTTATAAAGCGTAGTATGTTGGGGGGGGGGGGGGGTCATAATACAAAAAACTAACATATAATGAGATGAAACAAAAGGTAAAGATGGCCCTGACAAATGAGCTTATAATATAAGGGGAAGATGTGATACATTATGTAGTGGAATAACAATTATAGGTCCTGGAGGAAAGGAGTAACTACTGTAAGGTAGAAACACAATCAGGCACCTACATTATGGCAGCCATAAGCCACTGGCATTTCTGTGCAGCTACCAGTGGTGTGTACAGAATGAGCATAGAGGACATAGGATATCTTCATATATAAACTTTTTAAATTATATTAGTTCTACAATCTGCTGCCATATGAGGTCACTCAAAGTGGGACATACTGTGTTGTAAAGATCAAAAAGATGTAGCTAAAGACAAAAAGGACACCACCTTTAAAAAGGAGTGCTATTATCCAGGTCTTTATACTGGAAAAAAAATCAATGCTGATTGAAGGTCTTATCCTTACTTTAAATAAAACCTCAACTCTTATTAAAGTAAAAATATACAAACAATGAATAAAAAAATCTGTCCTGGCATATATCTCTGCCCGCTGCAACTCAACCTACTGTCTTCTGCTATCAGTCATTTTAGGCTGAAATAAATGCCCATCAATGCTCCCGGTGAAAGAGGAAAAAAGGTCACAGTACTCATGGAAAGAACATTTCCAATATATTCAGTTCTGACATGTTGTTTACTATTGTCAGTAAAACAAAAAAAAAAACCAATAACATATTTAAAGGGGTTGACTGTATACCATTATTTATACATATCTTACTGCAAATTTTACTTAATACACTGTCATATGTAACTGGCTTGTTTCTGTGGTTTTCAGTCATGTCTTATCAAGCAGAGACGTTTATTTCTGTTGCCCCTGGACACGACACAGCTATGATCTTCTCTCCGCATTGGCTATGTCAAATCTTGGGGGAATTAACATTATATATATCCCTATCCATTAATTTGATGCACAGGGCAAAGGGCCCTATCTCAGGCGACAACACCTGTTTTCACTGGAGATGGGGCTTTTGGACATTTAATAAATAGACCAGATAATGACACTATACAAAAAAAAATAAAAAATAAACCCCACAAAGAAATGGTGCTATGTAGTTAAACAATTCATTTTTCAGATTAAATAACAAAACAAATGCTGGTCATTTCTGGTGCTCACGTTTGTGTACGGAGGACGATGATGGTTATAAACGATCCACGGTGGTACCACCAGGGTTCGATTTATCATCTTAGCAAATGCTAAAGAACCAAGGAAATGATCTGCTTGATTGCCGAACCGTCCTGTACAAAATAACACGTTAGTTATGTCTTCTCTGTTTTATATAGAGGTGTTTCACACAACAGTCTTCTTGAATAATTTTGACAGAGACCACTACTCTGTGTTGCGCATTTTTAGATGCTCCTGACTGCATATTGGCTTTGTCCATTTCACTTCAAACTTGCTACATAGGAGTTGCCTGAGTATGAAGTACTCTGGGATGCGGTTAACTCAATACGGATTGTCTACAACCCTGTCAACTCAGGTTACTGTCACCTTGCTCACTTCACCTCAATGTTTATGTATAAGTGCAGCGGGTGCTCTTGTTGAACATCTAAAAATGATACATTGATAGTTATTTACTAATATTGTTCAAAGGTGCAGATAAACATATAAAACCATAGCAACCAATCAGATCTATTATTATTATAGCAACAGATGGGTAAAAGCTAATTGTGGTGTTGTGCTTTCAGCGCAAATCTGCACTCCTGAGCAGTCTTAATATATAACTCATTGGAATCTAAATGGACTAAATAGCAAAAAAAATTACTTCCTAGCAGTACATTGCAAACAAGCCGAATATCATTACAATTTGGAATGCCAAATTATATGTCCGTTTCATTTATCTTAGATGCACATTAGCGGCTCTAATAGCAGTATTTCTAGACGCCAACTTTAATTTGAAGCCAAACATTCAGGAATTGGGTGGAGAAAATCCCCAAAGAGTAACAAAAGGGAGGCGGACTACAACAAAAATCCTAATACGCAATTACTCATATTTTCATTCCATCGTAGTGTGTGGATTGTCCTATGATCTCCGATTGGCAGATAGGAATCAGATGTCACCAGCCAGGGTTTTTATGTACATGTATCTTTACATCATATATATCTCCCTCTACATCCTTTCTCTTCCACCATATATATTCCCCCTAGTCATATACACACCATCACAGTTTACACATGCTGGTCTCTACTAGAGGGTGTCCAATATGTGACACATCAGCTATTATTAGCACCTAGAAATCTTCTAGGCCTTTTGGCTAAGACATTGATCCCCTGGCAAAAGGGCCAGCAGCTTAAAACCCTATAATGTAGTAGCCCCAGAATAGAAACCCAGGGGTGCCTGAAATCACTTGGGGAGTGAAGACCTCACTTGAAATTACAGCATGAGCACAAACCCCAAATTTTAGTTACACATCGCTTCCTTTGCGCTGGCCTTCTGGCTTGGCTGGAAAAAATGTTATAACCTCAGCCATAACTGGTGCCATCTTGCACAGTCACTATTTCATTCATTTTTCTCACCTTGTCTGTCACCGACACTTATTTTTTTACGGATTTGAGGAAGTGTAGCAATCCTTATGGGTAACATCCCCAATAACCTAGGAGAGGTGGTGTGGTCCACCCACCTCCTTCTCTACAGAGTAACTAGTTTAATTCATTGTTCCCTCTTTCTCTGGAGAGTGATTAGTGTAAACCCCCTTCTCTTTGGAAAGTCATCAGTGTAAACCCAGTTTCCCTCTGGAGAGCAATTTCAATAAGTGTAACCACCTCACCCCATCTTAGACCATCTTCTATTTGTACAGCAATTAGTGTAAGCCCTGCCTCCTACTCTGAAGAGTAATTAGTGCAAGCACCCCCTCCCTCTCTAGAGTGTCATTAGTACAAGCACCTCCTCCCTCTCTAGAGAGTCATTAGTGCAAGCACCTCCTCCCTCTCTAGAGAGTCATTAGTGCAAGCACCTCCTCCCACTCTAAAGAGTATTTAGTGTAAGAACCCTCTCTAAAGTGTAATTACTGTAAGCACCCCCCCCCCCCCCCTCCTCCTCCTCCTCCTCTTCCTCCTCTCTGGAGAGTGATTAGTGTAAGAGAGCTCAATCCCCCACCTACCTTCCGGAACTCACCCATGCATGGACAGTAAAGTAGATATCCGGCAGGATCCCAGCTTCCCTCTACACCAGACGGCCCTGGGAGCAGCACTAGGAGGAGAAGGAGCACCCTTGCTTGCTCCATCAGAGTGGCAAAGATTCTACCTGGTGCCGCCATGTTAGCGGGGGCAAAAGTGAAGCCGGGTGGGAGGAGCCGCCATGTTAGTGGAGGCAGGGACGCGAAGAAGGCCGTTGTGGAAGGTAGCTCCGGGCCCCGGCTCCGGACGGCTCACAGTGGCACGATTGCTCTGCACCCGGGGTGTTTGTGCCCAGCGCCCCTCAACATTGCCACTCGACTCCACGCCGCGCTGGCACGCTGGAGACGTCACTCCCAGAATCCTCTGCGGCCTCCGGCTCTGTCCTGCGGCCTCGGGGAATAACGGAACCGGCGGGAAGAGAAATAACGGGGGGCTGGGGTACGTATCACCCCGTTATAGTCAGTTGCACATACACTTCTCTAGCCCCCCTCCAATATACACTTAACGTTATACAATTCCACCCCACTTACCCCTGACAACCTGTACCCTAATATCCCCCATCCACATAATCCCATTAACCCAATATTCCTCTCCTACATATACTTCCGTGACTGCACCACGATATCTCCACATCCTTTCTTTTCCTCCATATGTATTCCTCATACTCATATACACACCATCACCGTTTACACATACTGGTTTCTACTAGACAGGGTGCCCAGGAACAGACTCATGCAGCTATTATTAGCACTTGGAAAACTTACTGGCAGACAGGTAGATAAACCAGAGGTGTCAGCTTCAGTGTGGGTACTAGGAGTGATAAACAGAAGGTTGAAGTATTTTTATTTTTTAAAATGTATTAAGTGACTGCTATACAACAAATACAAAGATATATTACCTTACAATATTTTAGATACTTGTCTGTGTTTTAACAATTGCTTGAGTAATATGACATACGTAAAAGATATTTATTATCTATTTGAAGTTGAATTTCTATTGTCCGGTCCAGTAGGCCAGTCACTTAATAAAGAGGGAAACGCCAGCTTTTTGTTTTCTTGTCTTAGAAATAGAGAGCCTGGTCCAGTGGATCAATTAGCCATATCAGATAAATGAGGTGGTAACCTCCAGAATATGGTCTACTCAATTAGAATCATTACAAAAATGAGATGTGGGAATCAGACTAGTCCAGAAGTTTGCATCATTTAAGACCCAAATAGTAGAATTTATAATAAACATATTCTTAAGTGGCCAGTTATTACTTGATATATATGATGGTGTTAAGCAACCAATCGCACACACAAGATACTGCACTTGAAAAATAGCTGTTAAAATTATATTAGTTTCCATGGGTAATCCATATTTGGCATTTTCCAGTGTTTATAAAGGATCTCTATACTCATAGAATGCACTAGAAAGATAGAATGACACCAAAATCACAGCACACACACACATCAGAATTCCATTTAAAGCCTAATTTCACTGTCTGTGTTACAGGTTGGAAAATGGTGAGGCATTTATTGCAGTCTCTCCCAGCAGGGTGATTAGAAACATACAGGTACAAGTAAGTAATATTTATTAAATATATAATTCTATATAATATGTGTGTATATACTGTATACTCTCAGAAATATTGTTATCCTTTTCTTTATATAACACCAACATATTACTCAGCATATTACAGAGAATGTTACATTGCTCTTGTCAGTGCCTGACCCAGTGGAGCATACAGTATACATTTTCTACCACTTTCACACATACTTGGGTAAATTTTGTTAAAAGCTTGTAGGTTTTGGACTATGCCAATTTGGAATTGAACCCATGGCCCTAGTGCTGTGAGGCACTTCTGCGAATCGCTGTGCCTCCTTGCAACAAATACTAAATATAAACATCTATGTTAATATTTGCCAAGTGTGATAATGCAAATTAATATATAGGCTAATATAAATAGCAATTCTCGTCATCACTCTTTCAGAGAACATACAGATTTCTTTAATCATGTATGCCAGTGATGGGCAACAGGTGGCCCTCTGAACCTTCACCTGTGGTTCCCAGCTCCTTCCTATTTTATTGTCAGATTTGTTATAGCTTGTAACACTTCTTTAAAATGCTTACTGATATGTTATTACAGATGTCTTTCTTTGATTAAATGTTTTGTTTTTACTTATTACTGAGAGTAAGAGTAATATGCGGCCATTTTGAAGGATAGAAGGCCGCTCAAAGCGACCCCCAAAGTATGTTGAGTTGCCCATCACTGGTGTATGCAAAGTCACTCATTGCTGACCAATTAGCTCCCATCTGTGTTTGATGCAAGCTAGAGTCCTGAAAACTGATGTTTTTGTTTTCATCTGTAAATGGGCCAAAAAGAGCATTGTGTTTCAAATAGCATTTATGAATACTGTTTCATTCGAAATATCCTGCATTTCCAGGACGGCTGGCACTTTAACACCAATGGGGAAATGACAACAAACATAGCAGTGTTACCAGTGGTTCTGCCATGAAGACTCACTTCTTTCATGCTGCAAAAAACGAAGATAGCACGGTGTGGAAAGAAGACGCCAAGGCCCAGGGTGAGGAGGATCTGTCTCAGAGAAAAATCCTGCAAGACACCACAAGACTTGATGTGCCATGTACAAGTGAACAGGAGAGTCCACCCCACAGAGACCAAAGGCGGTTTACCTGCCCGCAACTACTGTGTGACAAGACTTTTGCATCCAAATACAAACTCTGCAGGTATGGAGACAAGTGCTTTACATACCAGCCACTGTTTCTCCATCTGCAATAGGGGGACACAGACGATTGGTTGCATTCCACCCCTAGGAGGCAAGACACTGGAAGAAAACTGTCTTCCCTGAGTTGGGCACATTGTCTTGTACCTTCTTTTTAATTTTATTTGCTTACTGTTGTTAGCCTGCAGACTGAGCGACAGCTAAGGCTGGAGCATGGAGGGGGGAGAGTTCCTTGCATCCCCTCCATCCACCTCCTTACCCCCACTTCTAAATCTGCATACAGCTGTGGGTGAAATGGACCATTGGCCAACAGGTGTGTTGCATCACCTCCAGGCTTCCCATCCCAGCCACCTCAGTTTCGTGCAAAAGGAGGACTGAACTGCTACCTTAAACACGACCCAGGCTTCCAATGACCCCAAAACCTTTTCAGACACTCGGGTTTGTAGAAGTTGGAAAGGTACAATGAAAGGAGGTACATCCCCTGGAGAGTGTGTAGGACCAATGAGGTCCTTCACACGTGAGACAGGCAGCCAATCAGACATCTTTGCAAAATGTTCAACAGCAGCGTGAAATCCTCGATCAGCAGCCTGATGCTCCAGCACTCAGTCTGACCTGCAGACTGGCATACAGTCGCACTAGCAGATTGTCAAACTAAGCTGACTGTCACGCCGTCTTCCACGGTGATCCTATATCTGCAAAGGACACAGGGGATCCAGTCTCTTAGCACTTACTCCATTTCTCATTGAACCAACTTTCAGGGAAGTGCTTCTTTTTTCTTAGTTAGCTACTTTTTGTTTCCCTGCAAGTTAGGGCTCAGCCTGCAAGACAGTGGTCTATATCCTGCATTTTGTATTTGTTCTGTGGGTCTTTTTCCTATGTGGATGTTTCTGACTTTTGGGGAGCACATGCCTTGGTGAGGGATCCACAGATTCAACAAATGCATTGAATACAAAGTGTCTGTGCTTATTCAATCCTTTGCAGACTTGTTTAGGGCCTCCACTTATTGCACTCATCAAAAAGGAAGTGTCGTTCTTCCCATCCTGTTATTGGGGACTCTTTTCGACAAGTCAGTGGTGGCCCATCATAATCGATGCTTGAGCGGATGGGGCAGATGATTTTGCTGCATTGTAGTAATCCAAAAAGTCACTTGCAGTAACCAAGTCAGATGGACTGCCTTATCAGAACTGTGCATTTGGATGTCAATATTTAGGACTTTAGATTAGAAAATGAACACACCAGCTTTCTTTCCCATATCATTTCTTAAATGAGCTAGTGTCAAGGGAATAAGCAGATCCAGGCAAATGTTTTGCTCGCTTGCAGATTTTTGATGACCCCAGAGATTTCTTTAGCTGTGAATTCCACCAGACAAATGTTTTGAGTCCTGTATCATTTCTCCCAGGGTGACCTGGAATGTCCACTCAGTGCAGGCTCAAAACTATCTAACAGAACCACACTTCATCTCCCAGACAAGAGGCTGGAGGACCCTCTGAAAAGGCTGTTTTCCAACTCTGGGTCTGCTGTTTGGTTGAATGAGTGGAGCAAGTCCAATTAGTGTTGCAAGATAGCATGCTCAGAATTAAGTTTATGCACATGGCTCTTCTTTCAAGGACATGTCCTCCTATATGGAAGACACAGCCTTGGTTTCCACTAGATACCGGCAAGAATCTCAGCGATAAAGGACCATAGGGCCCTGTTGCTAAAATATTGGGTATTGGAGAACCCTTTCAAGAAGTCCTCATCTGTGTTACCTTTTTATGGGAAGCCTATTGTTGGGCCTGAGTGGGAAAAGATAAGGATGCCGAAGTGCATTAGTTTTCAGAGCAAAAACTCAAATGGTAAACAGCCCTGTGACCATCCTTTGCAGTACCTTGCAAGCTCTTTTGGGACAAAGCCGTCTAAGAATATTCATCCTAGTCTTCCAAATGGGCAAACACCAAATCCTCTTTGTTTTGGCAAGTCTTCCTGATTGCACCATGTGCTCCCACCATCTCTGAGCCTATCTACTGGTCTCGCTCTATGTATGACCCCCTTGGTGATCAATACATCAACTAAATCTATTGCATTAGTGCACCGGGGGGATGGTACATTCTAACCCATTTAGAATCCAAAAGCCCTTTACAGAGTATTCCAATGGGAGTGATTCAGTATGGAGTCGCTCTGATTTGTGATCAGTGACATGATGTAAGTGGCGTTTCTGTTGTTGCTACATAAGGAGGATGGGTGCTTGCATTTCCCATCTGGGAGGACCACCAGTTCTTCCTCCATTTGATATTCCAGAAGACAAATATGCAATTTGGAGTTGCCTGTCATTAACTCTGTGGGTCTTCATCAAGGTCATGGCCACAGTACTACTGTATCACCTGGGTATAATAGTCATCCTGTTTCTGGACCGTTTCATGATCCAGGGAGCTGACTATCAACCACCTTGAATTTACCATCAGCCAATTATAAACAGATAGGATCATTTCTGGTCCTCCATCTTATTCATAGGTCTCCTTTATGAGAGAGGGTATTTCTTTCTCAAAACGTTATTCACTCTGCTGACTATCTAATCTCTCCCCTGTTGGTCAGCTACTGTATGACCATCAGGTACTGCGTGAGAGTAGTAGACACGTTAGAAGTTGTTCCATATGCACAGATCCACATGTGCCCCCTTCAGAGTTCTCCTTTGTTTAGTTGACAAGTCTCTTGAGCACATCTTGGGTCCCATGATCCCTCACAACTAGTGGTGGGTAGACCTTTCTTAGTCCCTGTTTGGTGGGTGGTCATTGTCTCCTAGAGTTGTGGTGGGCAATAACAGTCACTGTCTTTTCACGATTCCTCGCAACTGAACAACATCTTAGAGCTCAGGGCTATTTATCTGGTTGTCGTTCCCCAGTGGCTAGTTGATGAAGGTCCAAATGGACAACACCACAGTGTTTACTTAGTTGAAACATTTGGGGTGCAATTGCAGTCCCAAGGCCATCTTAAATCTTGTGATGGCCAGAATGATTTGTTCTAGCTGTCTTGGTGTGCAACTTCCAAGGGCCAAGACAACTGAAAGGCTGGCTTTCTTAATTGGCAGCACCTAGACCCAGAAAAGTGGTGTCTTCATCCCTATGTTCTCTGGGACATTTTGTGTGTCTGAAGAGATCGAGATGGATCTGCTGGCTTCACTGCTCATACTTACTCTTTAAGGAGCCAGGTCCTGGGAGTCTTCTCATGATGCACTGGCAGTTCCGTGAACGTTTCAGTTCATCTTCCCATACCCCTGTGATCCCTCAGTTCTTGGGAAAGTCAGATTTGGGCCTTTTCCATTGTCCTAGATTACCTAAGATGGTTTCTAAATACCCGGAAAGTAGTGTAGCTGGACAGCGTCGAGAATTGAACCACACTTTAGCTTTACAGTTGTTCTGTGAGACCTTAGCTTTGTCTGAAGATCTTAAACTGTGCTCCTGTTGGAGGCCCCTTATGATTCCTTAACTGGAAGATATCTTGTCTCCTAGCTATTGTCTTGGCTAGGCATGTTTTTGAGCTGAAGGTACTTTCCCACCAGTCTCTGATGTTACTGCATGAGTGAAGGCTGCCTTTGGCAGAACAGTTCCCCATGTGGATTTTACTACTTTTGCATTCACTTCCTCGTCTGTGTCCTCCTGCTGTAGATGAAGACCAGGGTTTTTTTGTACTTACATTTCAAACCTTTTCTCCAGTGTTGTAGGGGGACAGAGCAGCCCACTCAGTTGCCTCTGTCATCTGCCTGTATTGTATATTCGTGAAATTTCCAAAACTGACTAATGTTTGGTGTAGGACTAAAAGTGACCAAATCTCTGTTTCTGTGGTATTTAGATTGCCAATGTGTTGGGTACTAAAGTTTCTTTTGATTCTTGGGGGTAAATTTATCTTTATTTTTTTAAAGCTCCAGTTTTGAAAAAGTGCATATGTTTCCTACCAACTGATCAGCTTGTAGTTATTTATTTAGTACAGTCTGCAAAATAACTGCTAGAATCTGATTGGTTGCTATAGGCAACAACACCACTTTTTCAAACCAGCAGCTTGATAAAGTTACCGTTTGGTGTAGCATTACTACACTTATGCTCTTAGCACCCTCGCTCCATACATCTGTTTACTTGATGTAAAACAGTCTTTAAAAATGTGTGCCTGTTTTAGACATCCAGTAAAGTATATTTTTCTCTTGATAAATTGTTGTTTGGAAAAACATATGTATTACAGTGATATTTGGGTTTTGCTGTTTAAAAAACAAAACAAAAGGTAAAGAAAAAATAAATTCCACATAGGTTGGATATTCAGTCTGCAGAATACATTTTTTTGATTTTGCTGAAGGAAGTCCTAGTTTCGTGTGCTGACTGGTAACAGCCAGCCACTGAACCAGGTTAAAAACTCAGCTGAAATTAATCTCTGGTCCTAAGCACACCAAAGATCTTTTATTTATTTTTGTTTGTTTTATTCACTCCATTGACAAAGATTTGTCTGGTCTTAGCTCTTGGTTCTTAGTCTGCTTTTTATCACCTTTGACTGTCTTTTATGCTTTTGGTGAAAGCAACAAGGTAAGGAGATATATAAGAACATAACTTTAAGTATAGCCAGACTTTGACAATATTTGCATGTTTTCATAGTGAAATAAATTGCAATGTACATTTAGGTTTAGTTTGGCCTAACTACCCACAGGTAATCACATCTATATTTAGCAATGTTCCCTTGTCTTGCATTAGTCAAATTTGTTGACATTTGTGCAGCATTATGAACATATTAAGACAGTTAAAAATAAATCCCACCCCTCCCAGGTGACTATTATTTTCTCTGCCTAATTATTGAAACCCCTGACATCTGTACTTGGAAAAGCCAAGGAATTTTTACACTACGCTATGTTCTGAAGTCCATGCCCATAGTGACACCCAAAATGTAATGGTAAACACTTTTTGCTGTCATCTGAGCACTTCACTAGTTAAAGGGCTGCATGCTCTTTAGTTTGGTTGGTCAGAAAGACAGTATAACAATACAGTAGTTCCAGAAATGTGAAAGTAGACCATTTTTACAACAGTCATATGAGATAAAATATGTTAAAACAATATGAACCAGAGTGAACAAGAACATGCATGCTCTGTTTTTAAATACTTCCTTAAAGATGAGGGTCATTACCCTGCAATAAACTTGGTTTACAACACGGTCGAACTGTAGTTCCAGTAAGAGGCATTTAACTGCTGCATTATCCTTTTGCCTTGTATTAAGGTAATAATCTCATGTTATGAACTGTAACGGTCTTGGTTGCTTACAAATGTGTATAACATGTGGCAACCAATGAGACATCAGCTTTGATTAGCCTGTCTTGCACTAGATTGATTAAAGTATATATCCAGTTGCTGTGGATTACAGAATGTCATTTATACCATTCATCAAGAGTAGTATTGTGTACATGCTCTCACTGAGTTCACATTTTATTTTGTTTCCATATCCAGGCACATGGCCACACACTCTATGCAGAAGTCACATCAGTGCTCGCACTGTGGCAAAATGTTCCATAGAAAAGATCATCTAAAAAATCACCTCCAGACCCACAATCCTAATAGAGTTGCCCTTCAGTGTCCAGAATGCAGCAAAAATTACAGCACCAAATATGGACACCGCCGCCACCTTGCCTTACATGCCATTGCCAGAGGAGACCTCAGCTGCACAATTTGTCTTCAGGTGTTTAGAGACCGACAGTCTGTACTGGAGCATCTGAAGAGCCACAATCACAGACCGTCAGTGGGCAATCGGGAGAAGAAATACCCATGTGAACACTGTGATCGGTGTTTTTACACCCGGAAGGATGTACGCAGACACCTGGTGGTACACACCGGGCGGAAGGATTTCCAGTGCCACTGTTGTGCTCAAATGTTTGGACGCAAAGACCACCTAACACGGCACATCAAAAAGAGCCATTGTGAGGAAGGCCCTCGGATTAAAATGGAGCCTCCAGATGAGTTAAGCCACATGAGCTGCCGATCAGCTGTTGTGAAGGAAGAGTTTGGATCGATCATGTGCATGCAGCCAAGGGACATGATACCAGGAGGAATGTACACTAATCCATTTCAACCCATGCCGAATCCTGGCATTGCCCACTCTCTGGTGCCAAGCTCATTGTCCTTAGGATTTAATTACCCCACAGAGAGTACACCTTCCTTCTCCACGGACCAGTCTAACAGGTTCCAGTATACATCTACCTCATACCTTCCCAAAAGTGAAATGGATCCTTTTATGTCTGATGGGTCTGGGGGTCTTTGTCTTTCCTCTAGCGAGTTGTCGTCCTATACACCTCAGGCCACATTTGATGAAACCTTTCTCTCTACTCTGTGTGACCCCCTTTCATCGGGTGTGGACTTCAGCCATTTCCTCAGCTTTTTGCCTGTTAATCTCCCTCCTTGTAATATACCCGTGTCAGCCCCAGAAATGACCATGGGGGAAAATCAGCAATTTCTTTCTTCTCTCAGCCACATGCAGACTCCTACAAGCTCCATTGTTGGAGATCTGCCTCATTTTACCTCAGACATTAATTCTACCACATTGCCTCAGTTTCACCAAGCCTTCAAGTAAACATGGTGAGACCATTTCTTATCTTACCTCATATTGCCCTGGGACATTTGTCACCATCCTTAAGGTAAATGTTTTCCTGTTGTGAGCATCAACGCCTAGGAGTCTTGGGTGACAATTTTTATTTGTCTAGTTTTGAAGAGATCATCTACTTCCAGTTGTACAAAAATAGAGCATCTTACCTCAAGATCAGAGACCACACCATTCCACACTTGGTGGAAATCTGAAACATCCCCTAAAATGTGAAAACAGTGGCATTAGCAGCAGAGGTTGGATAGATTTGGAACAATATGGCAGATTAAGCACTTCAAGCACAAAGTTTGTGTCTACGTAAGATCACCCTCCCTCCCAGTCGCCTCCTAGGTGTCTGTCGTAAAGGTCCTCTGAACGAGAACCTGTTTGAGTCCTCTGTTACCGTACCAGTGTCAACTCTAATCTACCTCTTCTAAATCTGTCCTTTGTATAGACAATTCCTCACGGAGGAGACCAGTTGGAGCCGTTCTAATGGGTTGGTTTACTAATCCTGATCGTAGCGTCCACTTCCAAGTCCTATCTCATATTACCTCACTATGCAGTTTACAGTGTACATATGATTCTGAATCATTACATAAGCTATTCCAGAGGGATCAGGCGCTGCCCCCAAAGGGGATTTTAAAAATGCTTTTGTATGCCTACAGTGTCAGATTCGTTAGTGTACCAAGCCGACAGCAGAGTTTCTACACATATATTTAATCTATTTTTATCTAGTCAGATGAATAGAATTCTCAGAATACAATTCTAATACAATATATATGCCTTCTTTAGTAAAACTACCAATACATGGAATAATTTGATTGTTTATTATTGACCAGTTTAATAATACACAGGGTGTTGAAGTTGTGAATTTCACCATTCAGCAGTTGAATTGTTCTATACAATAGAGTTCATTTACTAATATTGTATTTAGGTGCACTGAACCATTTTAATCAGACACTTTAATGGTCTAACTTACATTAGACAGATAAGTTAACTGTTGATTGATGGTTGTTGTTTAGTACATATATGCACAATAATGCAGTGTTTGTAAGTGAACCATAATGACTCTATCTGCAGTATCTGTGCATTAACACTGGCCAGATTTTTGGCAAACCAAATTTCAAAGCTGGTCAAAAGGTTTAGTTGGCCAGGTCTGATCATTTCATATCATTTGGTCCATGGAAATATCATAACTGGCCAATCAGATTGTTATACGTGTTTTATTTCTTAGCATGTTAGTGGGTGCAAGATGCTTCTGTGTAAAAGAAGGATGCTACCACATTCACCTATGAGGAAATTTCTAAGATGCTTTTTAAAGAGTAACTAAATCCTAATGCTGTGTATCTCAATTTAGTGAAATAATGGCTGATACTTTAAATATAACGTCTACCTGAAATTGGCAGTTGTAAAACTGGGACCTGGTTGTTGCTACAGCAACATCTGTGACCATGGTAGCAGTCCACCATTTGTTTCCACAGGTACAAATATTGCTCTGAAGTTCCACATACTCACAACTTGTCTGCTAAACGGCAGCAACAGCCAGGTCTGAGTCTTCCAGCAGCCAATTTTAAGTATCAGGAGTTAGGCTAGCTACACACTACAGTGTTTTCAGCTAAATATCGGGACAGTCACAGGATAAATGACCATTTGGCCCAATATCACATTAGTGTGTACGCTGCAACAATGAACAATTTTCGTTCCAAAGCGCATTGTATTGTTTAATTTGATTTTTGGACTAAATGCCGTTCAACAATGGAACAATGTCGCTCCAGTTCTGCAGTGTGTAGACACTCAGGACCGGCAGTGTACATAGATCTCTATGGAGTGTGCAAAGTCACAATCATTTCAGCAGATGGTTATGACAGATGACGAGCACGGATTTGAAGGTAAATCGTGTAAAACATGTATAGTGGTTACACATGAATCGGCATGCTGATCGGGACTCTCTTTACAAATTATAATTGGTAAAATCGTTATGGATACCGCATCAGAAGAAATTTTTGTATGGTGTGTACCCAGCCTTAGTACACTGTTGTGGTACCCGGCATAAGGATTTTAATTCGGTAATAGCATTTTAAAAAAATATATATATTTTTTGTTTTTGAGTGGAGTTACCCTTTAATCGCCACTAGCCTTATAATTATGAAAAATCAAACATTCTTTTTTTCGATGGATCAATCTATAGTTTATCTGTGAAATTTTCGTAGTGTGCTTTTTGAGACTAGTTCCTGAACACTAGCCTTGTGTCCTGATGATTCCTTTAGTACTTGCTTTCTGCACACTGCATTTTGTTGTGGTTTTACTATGCTGCCCACATGCTCCGTGTACTGCATTAAGGTTACTCATCTATGTGTTGCAGCTCTTCCCTTGTGCATACTATAATACATGTAAGTTAAACACTCAGGTGACACGGTCAGTATGTTTAAACCAGTCCTGTGTGAACAATGCCATAGTGGAGCTTTACATACAATTGTTTTTTGTTTGTTTTGTTTTTATGTTCTTGTATTTCTCATTAATGATTTTTGAATGATCACCTTATCACTTGTGGCTTAGAGGGATACAGCTCTGTGGGGCATATGCCCTGCCACAGGAGAATAGACACTAAAAGGGCCTCATTAATAGTTGGACATGCGATTATTATATACACATTGCCGTACTGCTCATGCTTACCAAAATGCGTCTGTATCCAGATTTGAGTGTTCCAATTCTTACTGAGTAAGGGGCAAGTCTAAGATGATGCAGAGTCATTAGTTAAGTACTGTAAGGCTGTGTACATGTAAGTGTAGCACACCCCTTCAATATGCAGCCTAATGAGACTTGGACACATGCTCAGATAAGTTTCTTAGCAGGTGTCTTTTTTCAGGTATTAGAAGCCTGGTGTAAAGATACGTGATGATTGTGACACCAGCACACTATCTATGCGCATGTGATTGGCTGTTTGCGTATTGACCGCTCCAGATGCTAGTACTTCATTAGCATTGCGGCTATCTTATATCAAGTTGCAGTCATAGGGAGAGATTCAACTCTGCGCGAGGTGTCTCCGTGATGTCTATTTCATTACATTTTATGGGGTGCTTTATTACCATAACTATAGTAAAAAGTAAAGCGGATTTTTGCTTGCGCTTCTTTGGGGCTCAAGCAGAAATCAGCGTTACTTCTGTCAGAAAATATCAGGGTGAGGTGTCTCCTTTCCGTACAGCTGGACTAGAACTGTCCATGCACATTTTGTATTTCTGCAGCACCTACATTCATTAATGGTCTAGAGAAAATAACTCAAGCAGTTAAACATACATTTCTAGTGTTCTTACCAGCCCAAGATTGCCACTTCATTCACAAATAATCCATGGCAGAACATCAGAGACATACCGTACTTCCTCATGTATAAGGCGCTCCCATGTATAAGACGCACCTTAATTTTGGCCCCGAAATTTGTAAAAAATATATATTACGGTAGCTGTCAAAAAGGACAGGGAGAGTGTACTGGCTGGCTGCTTTGATCACAATTGGAGCAGCCGGTTCATCACACTCTCCCTGCAGGTTCAAACCTCCCACCACCCCCTGCCGCTGTACCTCTGTCCCTCTCCTCCTGGATCCCCCCGCTGCCGCTGTATTTCTGCCCCCCTCCTCCTGGATGCGTACATACCGCTGCCCCCCTCCTCCTGGATCCCCGTTGCCACTGTAAGACGCACCCAGGTTTTCGACCCCAAAATTTTGGGGAAAAAGTATGTCTTGTACATGGGGAAATATGGTAGTTAACAGCAGATTGATATTAAACCATGAAAATTACACAATTGTCATTGACAATTCTGGCTGTAAACTTGTGATCTATGCATGCATATTTTACTACCGTTTGGATAAACAAATCTAAATCATGCACCAGAATCCCCATATGTTATTATTAGATCAGTCTACATCAGTTGACCCTCCAACCTTCAAAGACAGCACAGAGCATCCCAGGTGACCTCTGCACAGCACCAGGTGGAGGTCAGGCGACGCATAAGTCAGCTGCCCCCATTCTGTTTATATAAGAGCAAGAATGGGAGCAGCCGTCTGGGGCTTACTGACTCAAGGGTAGACATGTGGAGATCTCATGTGGATCTTTATTGTCTATGCTGGTTTAAAAAAAAAAATCAAAGACATTTTAAGTGGAACTAACCTCAAAAAAAATTAAAGCTCTTATTTTAAACCCTATTTATGAGCAGTTATGGCTGTTCTCTCTAAGTGGATGGTGCTATATAACCAATAATAGAGAAAATTGGTTAGAAATGGAAATTCTTTGCTCTAATTGTATTTCTTGTAAAAGTGTAATAGAGCTCCAGAAGTTTAAAAAAACGACCGAGTAGAAATGCTTGATGCAGCAAAGGGTCGAGATTGTTGGCTAGATTGTCATTTAAATATGGCAGCAGTCAGTAAGCAACTTCTGATTTATTTTTTTAATATAAGGGACTTTGGTCAGAAAGGGCCTGATTCATGTTCAGACATAAGTTCATATGTTTAACGTATCTTGTGTGAAATAGCTCTGGGCATGCTCAGAATCTAACCTTACACTGATGCACACAATTGCGTGTAATTCATGTCCGAACGCAAATGAGACTCATGACTTGAGAAGCAGAGTGGGAAAGGGGAGGGGTGGAATAACGTAGACAATGTACAGTAAGGGCGTTCTGACACCGATGTGGCCAATTTAAGTTCGCTTGGTTTCAGCATTATTTGCACTAGCTGCAGGTCATGTGTAAGTGCCAACTGATAGTGATGACTGACATGGCATAGTTCATTGTTATTTAAAAACTACACGTATGCGTGTTACTAGCTAGCACAAAATGTGTATACAAGAGACTAAAAACATATTGTATGTACAGTACCCATTGAAAGCATGATTTTTTATCTAATGTAAAAGAATAACTTTTTTAAATACATTTTTTATTAATGAATATACTGTAGCGTTGTTGATTTTTATATTTTAAAAACTTTTTTTTTATGCAGTCTGTTTTGTCTGTCTACGTACGGCAAGTACTGTTTAGGCAGAGCGTACTTACACCCAGATTGAAATGGAAACGTATTTTGAGATCCTTGTGGATTTGAATACGGTCAGAACTACGCTTAAGTTCCATGTTTTGTTTTTTTCAAAACGCAACTTGCGTGCGGACTTGAATCAGGCCCTGTGTGTGCACCGATCCACTCGCTTAAATAATTTTTTTTAGACTGGCTGTACTGAAGCATGTTTAACAGGCTTTAAGAATGCATGTTCAATGCTTAAAATGAATCACTGTGTATAAAGTGTTAATATATTAATGTACAACTGTGTGTAGCATACATATTACTCTGTGCTATGCACATTTAAGCACAGGAACATTTTCAAATTAGTGTCCCTTTAACTGTTACTCTGCCATGTAAGACGCATAATTCATCTCCTTTATTATATATCAAAATATTTGATGTTTAGTTCCACTTTAAAAATGTGAAAACAAATATTTTTTATTTTTTTTTAAAGTAATTTTTATTAGGGTTTTTTCAAAACAAAACAATGAGTTTGAAACATACCAAAAGAATGTATAAACATACTGCATACATATGAAATTCAATAACGTTTACACAGAATAGTAAGAAAGACTTAGATTAGTTATCTAAAATCCGGTATGTTGTACATGGGAAAACAAATATTTTATAGCCTTGTCTGTTAAAAAGTATTTGCTCGGTATACTAATATTCAGGGTAACTAGACAACTCAGATTTAGAGTAAATTAGTGGAGCCATGTTAATTAAATATGGCAGAATCTTGAAAAAGTCCATTTATATTGTTTTTCCCTTTTAAAATGCTGATAATGTTAATAAAGTAAAACATTTTTTGTTATAATAAGCGAAGGAATACCTCGCCTGTATCTCAAAAAATAAAATGGCGTATAAAATGAAAACACAGGTACTCTTGGCAAAATCCACAAATTTCAGAAAACATTCAGCTGTAAAGTGGTTATCATGCACAGGTGAATTACACAAGTTTAATTTTCCTATTACTTACCCTACATATTCTCCCACAGGAAATTCCTGGGCCACCAAACGTAAAATACATGTTGACTTATGTAGAAGTCCTCCTACCTTCAAACAACGTGGAATGTTTTACATTTTACTTGCTGTGCAGCCAATTGTGAGCGTTTTTATTCTCATTATAATGTATATTCTGTAAATGGTACAAGCTGCAATGTCCTTCAATACAATTACTGACAGGAAGTCTGGTGTGTGAAGGAGAAATCTAATCTTTACTTCTGTCTCCTGAAACGCATACATACCAGTGTATTTGAAGCTCATTTATATAAGACAGCTTGTATTTAAATTTGCTATTGGTGGCTCTTGAGAATAGAATTAAAATTTCAAATGTAAACTATTGCTTCTGTTGCCAACCATTCCAAGCCCTGAAAGACTGTATATTGTAGTAGGGTTTTTCTGTATATGTAAAAACCTGTTCCTCACATTGTTATAGCCTTTTGTCTGATATTACTAATTCTGATACGTTCGTCAAACCTTTATTTGTGACTGTTAGTACATATTTAATATGAAGCAACTTGCACCTTCTTCTTTAGTTGTTTTAGGCCCCTGTCAAATAGGTGTGAAGAACTGCAGATATTTAGCGATTTAAATGTAAGTGACAAAGTTTTTGTCGCTTCCGAAATTAAGCTGACAAGAATGCATGATTCTGCAATAGTCCAAAAAGTGTGCTGGAACATGTTCCTGATATTTGGTGTTCTGTCAGTCTGATTCCAGCAACTTACATTTTAGTGGCCACTGGTTGAAAGGAGTGATATTAAAAAGGACCGATCATCTGCATCCAGTGTAAATGGGCATTTTATAGACTGAACCAATAGTCATGCTAATGCTGCCAAGTCATTGACTTAATATGTAATTATTGACTACAGCAATAGACTGACTTTTACTTTTAACTGCAAAATAGCTGTCTACATGTTCTCTTGATGAACATTTTTTTTTTTTCTTTTTAAGCTGGGTACTGAGATCTGGAAGAGAAGTAATTCCTAATAGAATGTATTGCTTATCTGGCAGTCAGGTACCCCAAAACCAGATAATGGGATCTTGACCCACAGACTCCATACCTGTTACAAAGCAACTATTTAAAATGCACCTGCCAGGTACAAATAACTAGGGGGAAATTGTGTCCATGAAGAGTTTTGCCTGGGTGCAGGATTCCTGAAACCAATTACAACACTGACACACTGATTGTTTGATATCCATGAGGTCTGAGTTATTTATTTGTCATTGGTTTTTAGTGAATTGAGAGGCTGTGTTCCCATGCATATTAGGTCAGCCCAGAAAATGGCTACTTATGTTACAGGTCCACCTTTAAGGTCAACCATAACTGTTTATTTACATTAGCTTCTTTTTCTCTAACAGTGTTAGGACTTTTATGATTCAGCCTCACAAAGTATGAGTTATCAGTACATTACTGGCTGGAGATGTCAAAAGTGGGCAGGAGTATGCATAGTGTATACATATTGGACAGCAATCCCCTGGTGTGAGACCCTCCTCCCTGAGACTACTGGAGTCTTATTATTTTTAGTGGGGTCAGGTTTGTATCTCCTACCCATATTAAGAGGCCCTATCATGCATTGTTTATAGAGTGTTATCAAATAATTAAACCACTTTATTTTATTTTAAATACAAGATGCTCTCTTCTGGCAGGTTTCCATCCATTTCACAGGAGTCATACCATAACATGTAGAGTGAGCTGGCCCAAGAGTGACCATAGTGCAGAAAGGGAGTCAGACTTTCTCTATAGTGCACAGCGGTCCTGCTATGAGCCTGAGAGACAGCATAATGCACTGAATACAATTTTATCTCACAGGTGAATAGTGTTACTGGAATATCTCGTTTTCTTGCTAATTCCATAATGCATAAAACATTGTTTAATAAAGCTATAAAATAGGTTCTGGTGATAGTAATAGTCCACAATTGTAATTTTTTTTTTAATAGACTTATGGGGTCTATCTTCAATATTTGGTTAGATATTTTTGAGGCTGTAGTGTCATCTGACATATATAAAGAAGGAGCAAAGTACTTGTTGGATACATCCCGCTAAAGAATGTATTTTACCAAAGATTTAAGATAGGTTCTATTTAGAAAAAAAATGTGTATGGGCAGCTTACATTTTTATTTTCTTGATAGTTTAATACACTCCATAATGGAGTGTATCTTACTCTACTGGTTTCTGAAGTCTCCTCTTTGGGTGTATTGCATGCCTTCCCCCCGCCCCCCCCCCCCCCGCCCCCCCTCCCCAATCCCCAATCCCTTTTTTTTTTTTTTTTTTTAATTGAAGCCAGAGATGTGTGACCTCAGGCTTCCCCCCACAGTAAGACTTGGGTGGGCCTGAATTTTCAGGGGTTAGCCAAAGACTTTCCCGGGGACTGGAATATTCAGCCTTGCTGTAATGAGGGGCCTCTAACAACATGGGGACGATGGTGGCCCACATGGGTCCTAACTTCCTTCCGCTCCTAGAAACTTATAAAAAGTGCCATAAAAGACCCTAGCCTTTCGGACAGAAATTTAAAAATTGTCCTTGAAACTAGCCAAATGACATGAGCAAAGGACAAGTGGTGCTGCTTAAAATAAAGAAAAAAAATGCTTCAATGCAATGTGCCTTACTCAGTGCAAAAGTTGGCTCAATCCCACTGCATTTTCAGGCAGCCCTGATCCAGGCGCACATACCACCGCAGGCTTAAAGCAGCCAGCCTTTTGGCAGACGATGAGGTAACATTCCGTCACCTTTAAGCCCCACTGCATATATGGGCATCTACCCCTGATCTTAGCCAAAAAGATGAGAAGCGATTGAACTGCCTGATAGCAATGGATTTGTAACCAGCATTCTGCAAAAATCTGCAATTTGGTTGTTTATTTCTTAAAACATTTGACTGTTTAATCCTACACTAAGCAGCTGTGGATGGCACAAATGTAAATGTGGAGTTTGGGACATCACTTATCCCTGTTTTATCTCCCCCCCCCCCCCCCCTGCTTAGGTCAGGGTTTCTTAATCCTATCATGTTCCACTAAAAAGCTCATGATTTGAAGATGCACTTAAACTGTGTCTGTTTCATACATACAGTGGAGGCATTTTGTGGGCAAAGAGACCATTCATGCAAGTGCAACTTTTCAATTCACTAGAAACCATTAACATCAGCAAGGCACAAAGCCTCCATTTGTTCCCACAGAAGGAAATCCTCAAAACATGATTGGGAACATTTATGAAAACTTTTCCACAGGTAACTCTGTAGAAAAGGTGTCAATGCCCATTACAACCTGTTATTTTTCTAATTCAGTTGGATTGGTTTCTATGGGTAAACCTGTTGTTCTACACCATTTTATGCAGAGCAGTTTTCAGAAATATTCCTCAACATGTTTTATGCATCTGATAAACTTGATCAGAGAGGTTCCAAACATTCCTCTGTAGTCCTGCAAATCATCCACTTTTCTTGAAAAACAGATTTGCATATGGTGCCACACCAAATGGGTGTAGGACCACCACAAAATACAGGAGATAAAACAGATTTCCATCCACAGAAAGAGGGACATTTATAAAAACTGATGCTTTTATTTTCAAGACTGCAGTAGAACATTGGCAATTAAAATCTGATTGCTACGGGTTACAGTACCATTTCCTGTTCAGGAGTGTTCCTACATTCCATATATATATATATATATATATATATATATATATATAAAATCAAATATGAGACTACATTAAATTTTTCCTTTTATTTATGCACAGTGGGGACAGCTGCACCAATATTAAGGAGCTTAGGGCTAAATGCAGGCTAAAGAACCTTAAATGCACATTGATCCAATATGAAAATATATTTTTACATGTACCAAATGTCTGTAAAAGCTCCCATACCATGACAGAAATTTAGTTTGTAATTTGGGCTTACGGTACCTCCACCTGCCTCTCATAGCCCTACAGGCTAAGTAGGACACATATAGAAAAAATGCTTCCTCCATGATGAATGCCTTATTTTTCACTTACCTATTCAGTAAACTTTTATTATTTATTTGTGAATGTTACTAATATAGTTCTTTTATAGGAATTAGATTGTATTTTAGATTACTCATTCATTTCAAAAATAAATCACATTGTAGTCAATCACATTTGATATTCAGGCCAACATTCATTAATTAAGGTGGCTCTCTGGGCATATTATGTAAGACTGCAATACAATTGCACTTACATGGACAACTGTATTTTTTTTTTTTAAAAAAAAAATAAATTGGTTTAACTGTAAAATAGATATATTAAATCCTTGTATGCTTTAAGAAGACTACAGATATATACAGTTGTCATTTCTGATTGCAAAGAAATAGCATTTACCTCAAGTCAGGAAAACATTTTACATTATATATTTGTGGACATAAGGAAATGCTCTTTCATATAAAGCCAAAAACCTATAGCTATAGTTTTTATTAGAATATAAAATATATATTATATATTTGTGCCAGTAGCATTGTCCTCCCACTGTGGACCAATCACTGACATTGTAGCACTTTGATATAGTTTGGTTTATTAGTAGAATTCATGCAATGTTTTGTAATACAGAAAGGGGAATGATAACAAATGTTCTATATTTTTTGGTTTTAAGAGTGAAGTTTGCTAAATAAACATTTACTAGATGATATGTTGGCCATTACTTGTCTCATTTACTCACAACTAGTGTATCTTGGATGATGCCATGTTTCAAGTTTGAGCCACACACTGTCACCAAATTGTATCAGTAATTAAACTGCATGGTTAGCATCAATGATAGAATTTATTGAAGCAGTTTACGTACAACACAGATATAAGCTTTGAAGTCCACCATTAAGGAGGTATCTGTACATGATTAGATATCCCCAGCGGCAGAATTTTTAGTCTGCACTGACACTTGCTGCAGTACAACAAAGAGAAAAACTGGTGTGACTAGGTTTATTGCATATTTATTTCCGTTCACACGAGATCATAACTGTATGGTCCCTTCACAAGTTGCATCCTATTGACTTTCAGTTGGTCCATGCTTTTACGATCAGTCACTGTTCTCTGTGTAAAGGACAGCGGCCAGAACACGTGGTTCCTAGCCATTAGATTGCCTTATATATTCAAAATGATGCATGGGAAGCAATTTCCCATGGAAATCTTTATGTGGCTATCATCACCAGGGTTTCCAAATAGGAGAGCGGCCCTCTGTACCTATTGTTAGAGCATGTGCTAACAAAATCATGGCAAGTCAATTCTTTTCCCCCTATTTTTGCAGCTAATTTCACATACACAACAAAGCATATATTTGTGATATAATAAAAGCTGTTATAGACCATCTTATATGTACTTTATAAAATAGAAGTTTTAATTAATCCAAGTATCCAACTATTATTATTGATGATTTGTAAGGCACCAGCGTGCTCTGAAGCATTGGACACTGGGGGAAACGGGACACACATAAAACAGACATATGATGCAGACATGAAAACAAAGGGTAGGGAGGGCCCTGTTCATGATCGCACTTACATTCTAAGTGGAAGAAGGCACAGCTGAAACCAGAGAAAGGTGTGTGGGTCAGAGTGGAGATGGTTGTGAAGGTAGATTAGTGTGAGTAGTATAGTTATTAGTGTAAGCTCTAATAGAGATGCATTTTCAAATAAGGTTTAAAGCAGGCCTGTCCAACCTGCGGCCCTCCAGATGTTTGTGAAACTACAAGTCCCAGCATGCCCTTCCAGCTATCAACAGGTTGTCTACTGGCAAAGCATGCTGGGGCTTGTAGTTTCACAACACCTGGAGGGCCGCAGGTTGGACAGGCCTGGTTTAAAGACTTGAAGTTTGTGGATGGGAATTCCACAAGTCAGTAGCAGCAAGGGAGAAGTCTTGTAGGGGGGAGTGAGAGGTTGCTACCAGAGGCAAGGTGCAGGTCAGAGGTAGATCTCAGATGGCATGAGGGAGATTGAGAAGTATGAAGGGGTGGTGTTGATAACTTTGTTGGTAAGGGTGAGTAACTAGAATTGGATTCTAGAGGACATGGAGAGCCAGTGTAGGGATTTGGAGAGTGGGTGCATCAGATGTGGAGCAGCAAGAGAGAAAGATCAGTTTTGCTGCTACATTTAAGTGGGGATAGATGGGTGAGGAAACTACCAAATAAGAGGTTAGAGTAGTCTAGGTGGGAAATGAGAGAATGGATAAGTTTTGGTTGCATCTTGTGTAAAAGGGCATATTCCAACTATATTTCTAATGTGAAGGTGACAAGACTGCATGTGAGGAATAAATCGGAGGGTGGAATCAAGGCAGTAGGCTTGGGAGACCGAAGAAATTATGGTGTTCTAGATTGTGAGATTTCAGGGAGTTTTGTTTTTGCACATGTTGATCTTTAAGTAGGAATGGGGCATTCATGTGGAGATAGTACAGAAGGTGAGATATTAGGGAGGAGAGTTAGATTAGGTGTTGGCAGCATAGACGTGGTACTGAAAGCTGAATGATCAAGTTAGTACCCCAAGAGAAGGCAGTGTACAGTGAGAAAAACAGGGTCAAGAACAGCCCTGTGGTACACAAACAGATAGTGGTAGTTGAGGGGAGGATGTGCCAGAGGTAGAGAAACTAAAGGAGTCATTATTTTCATTCTAAGATAATCTAGTGGTACATGGATCCAAATAACTGTTTGTGTAATGGGCAGCTTTCATAAGAAGTCAGCTCCTCATGAAGCCAAGATATTTCTTTAGCATTGCACTGTTTTTATTGTCCTACACATGAAGCATTCCACAGCCAATCATGTGTACTCGTCAGCCAAATACATCTTGCTGCTTCATAGACTGTTGCCTCCCCCGTCAGCTTTCCTTGCACTTATCCAAAGCTAGTGACATATTTGCAACTAGTACATTCTTAATTTAGACTAAGCAAATAAAATAAAAAAATGTTGTCCTTAAAGGTCTAAAACCAAGGATATCACAGAGAAGTGTAAAATAATGCACAACATTGAACACCTGAAGGGGCATTTATTTACAAAAAAAAAAGACAGATGGAGTACAGTAAAAAAAAAAAAAAATCATTCATCACTTTAATATAGTTATTTATAAACTGAAAAATAATTTAAAGTGGACCTGTCACCTACATACCATGGAGGCTGTGATTTTGTGGACTAGTGACATAATTGAAGCAGTCTGTGCCTCATGCCTCAGTGATATCACCAATTCCTAGTGAATTGACAGACTATTCGTTCAGCCCATAAAATGGCTAAATCCACTGTGTGGGAGACAGGTCCACCTTAAGTCAGGTTATGATGTGTTGAATATATCCAGGCTGGCCCCCACCAATAAAAGAAAGAAACAGAGTGAAAATCCCATTTTTAAAAGATTTGTGGCACAAGCCAGTATTTGCAGTATGAAACTATTCACAACGATTCCTCCTTCAGCCATGGACTTTATGGATGTAATAACGGTCATCAACAGCAGAACATTTGGTGCCTGATTACAAGATCCAGCCTTCCCCACAAACATACTGTTCATTCAGTCCTTGACAGATAGTTTTTCTCCGACAGTGAGCTGGCAGTGCCAATATTTGTTGGCATTCCAGTGCAGTGCTGAACTGTACCACAATAAAAGAACAATAAATCACCCTCATCATGCCTAGTACGGTGACACAAGCGTAGAGTGGGGTTCTTAAAGGCAGATTCAGTGCCTGTGAACAGTCTGTGGTAAGTCACTTCAGTTAGCTCTTTTCCTTCACGGTCACCCAGCCAACCAAACTGAACGTTTGTCCACCCCCAAACACCGTAAATCATCCCCTTTGATTCTGAACATACAATAATTTAAAAAGAGGAAAGAAACGAATATAATGATAAACACGGGAATGATTTTGGCTAAAAAGTAAAAACCCGCACTGAGAAATGGGAATACCAAAGGTTAAAATGAATTAGATATAACTCCTCGCCCTGTCCATGGACACTGTACCAAACATTACATTCTGGATGAGGATGATGGTTTTATTGGTTACTGTTCCTTGATGGTGGAGTCTTGGCGGAGGAGACCGGCTCTGCCTTGTGCTGAATATACTGCAGAGAACATCAGGATCAGTCTATTTTCACTGCCGCGTAGATTTTTCGGATAAACATGTAGGCAGCATAGAAACCGATGGTCCCAGTGAGGAGCCAGAAAGAGAGGACCATGAGGGTGGTGTACCCAAAGTACAAGAGAGACGGAATGAACTCCACAATATCCAGCTGCAAGTAAAACAAGAGTCAAAGTAAAAATCTTATTACACGTACAGCACTGTAAGTCACAGACAACACAGAGCCATCATATATGTACCTTGTTTACAAAGTAGAATACGGCATAAACCAGCACATAGAAAGCAGAGCCTCCGGATACCAGAAACGTCCTCCACCACCATCGGTAATCCTGCGAAAAACAACATTACTCCTCATAACACTCATGTACTGGTTCTAACATAAAGATAGTTCAGGATCCAAAATCATTAACGGCTAAGTGATGCTTGTTAACCCCTTTTCAGTCACCATTGACAGGCTTTAACGTTGGCTGGTTATAGTGGCCATGCAGCCTCTGGTTCCAATGAAGTGGCCAGGAATGATTATTATGGGTCTTCGCAGTCTAACTACTGTACAAGGAGCTGAAAATGAGCTCTCTGTACAGTTCAGTAGGGGAGGAGTGAGCTTCTTTCACGCAGCACAGGAAATCCTGTGAGCTTGATGTTATATTCTCAGAGTGAGGTCCAAGAACCTACAGGAGGAAATAGATCTCAGTTCTCCCCTGAATTCTTGGCAATAAGGTAGATCTGAGACAGGCTTCCTGGTTAAAAAAAAACAAAAACGTACAACTAAAAAAAAAAAAATTCTACCTTCATCTCCATGTCCTATGACTGGTAGATCATACATTAAATAATTGGGAAATCTAGACAATTAAGTTTTGAGGAAACCTTCTGCAGTCGTGCAATTTTGGTGAAAGTTACTATGTAATGAATACTGGAATAGGAGATTTTTTTCACTTTGTACCAGTATAACTGCTTTGTAATAAAATTGATTTATTTTAGCAGAAAGCTATATCTGCCCCCTTACCCAAATTGAAAACTTAAAAGGGTGACTTTAACAGTGAACAGAGTTCTTAGAAATAGATCTAGATTATTGGATAAACTGTTACAAAACAAAACTATGACTGTGCTCAAGTCTAAATAATATAAGCTGAGCCCCTGTTATGAAAGACTTGTTTCTGTTTTTATTTATGGTTCACAAAGGAACTACCCAGTGTCCTGGCTTACTTTACACGTTTTCTAACCAGCTAATATGGTGTAACCTGCAGTTCAACCAAGTCAGTGTGTTAAATACTCTAACAGGATAACCAGAAGGAAGAGGGACAGCTCTAAGATATATTTGGCAATCTTCCCACCCACCCCCTGATGCTCCCATCATTCTAACTAACCCTCACAAATACCCCACTCCCCGAAATGCTCATTAGCAGAGTACTTCTGCAAAATTACTAGTGCTGCCCTTTGCCCCTTATTCAGACTCCTTAACTACATCAGAATGTGACACCACCTATTTCCAACACCCTGAAACTCTAAAATCATTATTCCCTGGAACCTTACCTCTGCACACAACTGGAAATAGACCATGACAATGCTGATTTGGGAACACGATACCACAAGGATGATGAATACCAGGAATAGAAAGCCAAACAGGTAATAGAACTGATTCTCCCAGATAGCCTGGAAAAGAGGTGAGCACAGTTCGGTATCACGTGGCACATTTATTTTTTAATTCAATAGACAGATTCTATAAACATTACTTACACAGTTAAAATGATGTAAAAGTGGCTTAATAAAGGTATTTAAGAGTCATTCATTTTTAAAAATGGACACTATATGTGGAGACATATGATATGAAAACACATAACTGTGGTCCCCGTGCATCTCCCATCATATGCATATCAAAAGTGACCTACCCAATGGCCCTTTATCCCATTTCTGGTTTTACCCCATGCCCCATCGGCCTCTTCACCATACAGTTTCCCACTTTTTGGTTTGCAAACAGTTTTTGTGTGCTTTTTGTTGTACATAACAATCTCCTGGGTACAGGATATACAAAACATTTACACCATACTAAAGTCATTTCAAAAACCTGAAAATGAAGCCAAGTAAATGAAATCGGTGCCAAAATCAAAAATTATGCCAACAACTGAAAATGTAAAAGTACACCAAAAGGATACTAAATATAAAAACAATCACATTTTTTTTTTTTGTTATTTATTTTCAGCAACCAAAGCCAGGTGAAACAAGAAGAATGCCTCTAGGAAGTAAACAAAAATATTGTGTGCCCATTGTGTTACCATACCAACAGGATAAGATGCACCCCTTTTTCTTTGACCTGTGATAACTGGCATGCAAGCATAGGTCAAAATTGTATGCAATCAGTCTGATAGAAATGAGGCAGCTGACTGCATGTGTTACACTATCCTGTTCCTGTCCAAATATGCTGTAATTGCTTTTGATAGTCACAGGAGACTACAACACATGTAGGCAGTCCCATACCAGGGGGTGGGGGCTGTCCCATTAGATGACTGATCACCTGCTTTCACCAGCAGTCACAGGTTTAGTTCTAGCCTTAGCTTTAGAGATGAAGCGTGCCTACAGCAGTGAGTCTGTGGGCAGAAAAGTCCATCAATGTACTTACACTGAAGATGAAGAAAAGTTCAATAAACATGGCTCCAAAAGGCAATATTCCAGCCATCAGGATCCTGGGGAGGAAGACAAGAACATGAAAGGATCAAAACGTGTGTAGGATTCTCTTGATCAAGGATTCTCTTGATAGAATAGAACCTACCCAACAAATCTCTTCATATACCAGCGCTGCTCTGGAATTTGCCGAGGGATCTGATTGGTTCTGACAGGGTTGTCATACGGCTGCTTGCGGAAGCCAAAGTAATAGCCGAGGTAAACAAGTGGGAGCGAGATCCCAAACCACATGCACAATAGAGCCAGCATCGTGGGGAAGGGGACCTGGAGAGACAGACAGAGGGCTTAGCATGCTCAGCAAGTAGACATGATATCCTGAGGAAAGCCTTTCTTTACCACAAACTTACAGCGCCAGAGGAATGTTTTCCCCAGATGAAGCAGTTCAACACAAAGCAGATCCCAAACACTACTCCAGGGTAAAGAGTTGCCGTCTGAAAAAAAAAAAAAAAAAAGTTTTAAATGGCACGGAACCACCTGGCAACAGAATCTGACAGGTATCACCTATTGTGCCTGCTTGAGCCATTCGTCTGCCCATATGTATAATGGTGATAACACTTTGTGATATCACTTTGTAACCAACAATTTTCTTTCTATAATTCCAAAATGTTACTCACACAGAATGCTCCTTTGCGCCACCTATGGCCCTTCAGAGTGCGATACAACCGACCAGCAAAGAAGCCACCAAAGACCCTGACAAGAGTGAAGGGGAGATGTCTGAACACAAGAACTTGAAAGTTCAAATATATTATATATATTTAAAGCATTCTTCATAGTTTCATCTCCACATTTGTCTTCTACAAATACTCAGTAAAACAAATGCATTTATAGCCCACACACATTGGAGGCAATTATTTTATTGGCTGAACAGATATTCAGAAGAATGCAACCTGCCAATTCACTATGAACCAGTACCTCATGAATATTGCTCATGAAATGCCTCAACGATGCTTCTTCATCCTGGTCAATTTACTGGCTGCAAATTCATGAAGAATTCAGCTCACAAAATGGCTGCATCCATAGGGTGTGGGTGAAAGGTGTTTTGTTTTGTTTTTTGATTATCATTAATTCTGCACAAATAAATATTTGCAAACAATATTTGCAATTGGTAACAGGAGACAGAGCTGCCTTTAGCACTGTTATTAGACTAGTGCAGGCTTTATGAAACATGTCGTTCGACAACAGGTATTCCAGGGAATGCTGAGGCTTGAAGCCAGAGGACATGTAGCTCCACAACAGCTGGAAAGCCACATGCTGCTTACATTTACTCCAATGCAACAGTGCCCCAAGTGGACAAATGATAAAAATACTATATGGCTTGCTTGGTCTCCCAACCATTGTTATATATGGAAGGTAAAACTAATACATATATTAACGAACTTAAAATTATTGCATAGTGCAACATCACTTAATTTAAATACCCCATGAACATAAAAAGGAAGCATGCCGTGGTCATCAGGGCTCCTCTGCTCGATGGAGACAACATTCCCAGCATGGCCACAACTAGAGAAAACAAAGGACACTATGAGTTAGCACATTGTCTCCGTCCAACAGTCCTCACAAACCATTTTACTTATCCCAACATACTCACATATTACAATTAGGACCATGCAGAAGAGTTGAATTCCAGAGCCCAGAAGGGAGCTTAGTATCATAGGGTACTGAGGAGGTCGGAACACATCCCCATGGACCAGTTTCCAACCAGATTCCTCCATTGTATCTTCCTGTACATAGAGATCAAATGAGAAGAGTCAGGACAGCAAGGATACGTGGTTGGTGAGAAATGTTGTCTGAAAAGCTACCTACAATATCATCTTCTTTGTTGTAGTTTGCAATATCCTTCCTCAATGTTCTGATAATTATCATGCTCAAAATACCTGGGAAGCAGAACACAAGAGTATGAGTACTCTGCAAAGCCCCCACATGGAGCTATTCTTTAACCATTCTCCAACCCTTTGCTCACCTGACAGGAAGAAAACCACCACCACAGAATTGATAATGGAGAACCAATGAATCTGTACATCACTCATGGTAAGGTAGGTGTCCCAGCGAGATGCCCATTTAATGTCACTCTCCTAGAGGAAGAAGAAAGCGAAAGCTTAAAACAAAAGACAACACTGCTCATAAACTAACCGTACCATATCATTAGAATATACTGGCTGTCTCACCTGCCAATGCACAGAATACGTAAACAGCAGCTTATTATCTTTATTTGGGATAATTTCCTGGGGTACTGAATTGGAGCTCTCTGGGACAGTGCAGCCCCCCTCCTTAGTTCCTTTCAAATCTGTAATATGGAGAGGGTGAATTGAAAACGTTTAAGTGACGCAGTTACATGTCTATTTATCATATGTACCTATGTGCCAGTCATTTCTAAAGGAAAAATATCAAGAAATCTCTTGAGGATCCACTGTGTCAGCCACCACCTCCATTGGTAGCACATCCCATAGCCTTAAAGCCCTTGCTGTAAACACCCTTTTCTCAGCACACCTTTCTTCTAGTCTGAAAGTATGGCAATTCTTGTTGTAAATAAATATATTTCAGTTGGTAATTACATCACTATAGACATTTCTGATGTAAACATCTTTCGTTCTTCTAAGTTTTCCTCACAGTGAAGATTAAAATACACTGTAGTCATTTGGTTGCCTGTCACTCCACTATTTCAGCCTCCAATTTCCTTATTGTATACACAATATTCAAGATGATGTCACACTTCAAAAATAACAGCTCCAAAATAATAATACTGAAACAATAAGCAGCATTATTACTTTGATACCAAACTATATAACACTTTATTTTTCTACACTAGATCTTCAATACAATAGCAAACATGTTTTTCCAATCACACTCCAATCAGTATTCCCCACAATGCTACACACACACAGTCATCTCCTCCGACATACTGCTGAATATACAACCGCAGTCCTGTTACCTTCCATTTTGATGCTTTGGGGGACAACCTCAAACCTCACAACCCTAAATGTGGGTTCCTGATTATCTTCCACCGCTTCTCGATGAAAGTACAAGTAGAAGGAAAGATGATTGTGTAGATAAAACTGAAAATAGAAGAAGCACTGTCAGAATGACTAATAAATGATCCACATTGAAGAAAAAAAAACCTGAATATTTACCATTACCACTCCATATTTTTCTGTAAAAATCACTCAAGACAAAGTTTTTTTTACGTTTTGTTACACTTGAATATGAGATACTTCATCTCATCATCTAAATACAAAGAAAAGAGAAGACTCATGGAAGATTTCTAAGGTCTAATACCAACTGGCGTATGATTTGTGTTGAAAAACAGTGTTCCCAGAAGCTCCAGTAGTGGTCACAAGAAAACCAGAGAAACTGCTCCCTCCCCCAGAAACCAGAGAAACTGGGGGCGGGAGCAGGAAATGAAAAAACACTGGCGGAGTCCTGAAGACTTCCAGCACTTTTGAACCCCCACCATCTGCTGCCAAATTATGGAGGAAGGGGGGGGGGGGGGGACTAATCCACTTGGTACTTTATTTAGACCAGGTGATAAATCCAGCAAACTTGAGGTCATACAGCAGAAATTGACGACCATGGGTGATCAACAGAAATGTGTCACAAATGACACTACCAAAATAAAGGGGGCAGGGGGATGGGGGAGGAGGTATTAGGCGAGTATCCTCTCTTTCATATGGAAGGCTGGTCCCCCAGAAACCTGAATTAGTTTATAGGTGGGGTACAAAGGAGAAGATGTAAAATTCAAAAATGAACACAATAGGCCAGTAAAATAAAATTATAGGGAAAATAGGTCCACCGCCTAAGAACACTAGGCTGGACTCTGGATAGCTAGTGTCATGTCTGAAATCTATGGCCTTAAGGAGGAGAAATCAACTTTTCTTTACTTAGTGTCCAAGCTTCACCAGAGGTAGGACCTATACTCAGTTCCTGTGTTCTCCAGTGAAAAACACATTATGAGGTGTGATCCCGCATTTCTCCTGTTTATTTCTATAAATATGCACTTTAATTCAAAGAAATTTCTAAGGGGGGTATTCAATTGTTAGGAAACCCCGCCGCGTAAAAACTAGGGAGCCGTGAGCTGAAATCCAGCGAGAAAATTATCATAGTAACGTTTTTTTCCGCGCACTATTACCGGAATAACGGTAACGGTAACGGTAATAGTGCGCGGACCGCGGGATTTTCAGCGTTTCCGCCGACAATTGAATACCCCCTAAGTATCAGAAGAGAGGGAATGTGGTCTTAACTTTTCTTTTTCAAACAATAAACAAAAAAAATTTAAACTTGTTATTTTGAATAAGTGTATCCAAGTAAGGCAGAATAGACCTTGGGGACAATACAAACATAAGTTTACTCTTAAAACACCCATTTGGTTTTTTAGAGACAAAACGGAAAGGGTTTTTTTTTCCCCCCCATTTTTACACTAACGAGAGCCAATGTGGGTCTTCTTCAGCCCAATCTCAAACAAACACAGGGTTGAAGGCAGACTGCAGTAATCATGTGATTTGTGTGGTCCTAGCTGTGGAAGTAGCACATCTGAAATAAGTTACACAAGGTTAACATCTCAAAATCAGAGGCTGTATTGCTACATGTTTCCTCACTAACAAAAATTATCCTTATGTCCAGCTTTGGGCTTAAGAGGCAGACCAGAAAAATTAAGTACATGGGAGTATTTATTATTTCTTTCTATGAAACATTACACCAATAAAATTTGAAAGTGAAGGCTGTGCTCTCTTACTTCCATCTAAAGTGCTTCCTCAAAGTTTGCTTGTCAAATTCTCAGGAGCCTCCTATTCCATATAAAGTCAACAAGAGGAGCATGAGGTTTCCAGACAATAAGCTGTACTGGGCATGCAAGCTAGTGCAGACAGCCACATCCTTTGCGCCAACCAATAGGATTTCATGACTAATTATCAAAACCAATTTATTTTTTTATCATACCTTTCACTTAATCATATTGGGTCTGCCCAGATCACATAGACCAACGCAACTGAGCCTCCTCCCAACTCTCTGATCTGGCATGAAAATATGGAATTCTTGCTTGAATACATATGACCTCTTTTCTACTAACTCCCCTATTACCCCCATATGGCAGAGGTGCTCAAACTCAGTCCTCAAGAGCTACCAACAATTCATGTTTTCAAGATTTCTGTAATCATGCATAAGTGACAATCTATTTTTTTGGCTTAGTAATTTCCCACCAGTTTCTACAAACAGAAATTAATGAAAACATGACCTGTTGGTAGCTTTTAAGGACTGGGTGCGGCCACCTTTGCAAGGCCAAAGTTTCCTTTCAGGTCTTTCTCCCAAACTCTAAGGTTTGGATCCAAGCTGGAATCTGTGAAACCACACATCTCCCTAGGGGGAAGACACTGGGGGCTAGATTTACTAAGCTGCGGGTTTGAAAAAGTGGAGATATTGCCTACAGCAACCAATCAGATTCTAGCTGTCTATTTGTAGAAGGTACTAAATAAATGAAAGCTAGAATCTGAATGGTTGCTATAGGCAACATCCCCACTTTTTCAAAGCCGCAGCTTAGTAAATCTAGCCCTGGGCCTTTTTTTCGACCATACAGCAAAAAATACACTTGTCGATGTCAAGGCTCTAGGAGTACCTGCAGATAAGGCATTTTCATATCACGTTACCCACCACCTTATAAACTTCTCCATGCTTTATCTCCCTTTGAGACATTCTCCCTCAGCTTTCCCTTACATAGGGTCACGATTTCCTCAATAAACAATATGATACTTGACCTATCTGCGGAATTCATAGGAAGGCATAAGTGGAAAAAAGATCCAAGTCCTCCACCAGAAAAGGAAAACAATAGCACTGTAGCTGGTAGTACACAGAGTGGGAGTAGTGTCAGGTGGGAGGGTAGGGTAGGTTATAGTGAAGAGGTGGGTTTTGAGAGGGTGCTTGACTTGTCACACATACATTAACAGGTTGTATGGGAAGGGATAGACAGGGATCAACTCAAGTCAAAAGCTCTGTTCCCCTGAAGCCTTGTGGTCGAAACCACCACATACACACTGAATACAATGTCTGACCTCTGTATGATGGAACTCCTGCACATGCCACCACTATCCTACTCCAATATAAAGGGAAAGGGAACCTAAGAGCAGTGGCATCCAATACAAAAGTAATGCATGCAACCAAATATAAGCAGACTAATGCACATTTACCTTGTTGTTGTCAGTGAACCCCAATCTGTATCCATGCTCAAACTGAACATCTCGCTCCTTCTTCTTCTCCTCCTCCTCAGGGACAAAATGCACATCCAGCCTGGTGGCCACCGGTAAATTATCTGCTATTCTGGACACACAAAATACAATCCAAAACATTTTTAGCATGTTGTATAACATAGTATTCACCATGTTTGCTAAAATAAGCCTACAAAAACTCTAGGCAATCGTCTGTCTTTAGAGGTCACTGAAAAGGTTGCAGTCACCATTGTTAAACATAAAAATAAGTTAACCTGTATGGGAGAGGTCCACAGTTAGTACATTTCCAAACAAGAGCTTCATCATGAGAATTAAAGAACATTCAAAAGGAAAGCCAAGAAAAGCTCGCTGGAAAGATACCAAATCACAGGCTATAGCAGCGGTTTCCAAAGTGTGCGCCGCGGCGCTATCACAGGGTGCCCCAGGCAAGCCAGGAAAAAAAAACAAAAAAACAAAAACTTGCCAATCCGCGCGGCGCACGGGACCCAGCATCCTCCTCTCTCCCGCAGCTGATAGTTGCGGTAGAGAGGAGAATGCTCAGCCCCGGGAGCCGCACGGATTGGTAAGTTTTTGTTTTCTTTGGCTGGCAGCGCGAGAGGGGGCAGCGTGTGTGGAGATGAAGGAGGGTACAGTGTGAGTTAGCTGTCAATTATTCTTTGACAGAAATAGACTTGAAAAAAATATATAAAAATATTCTTTTCCCTTGGATTTATGTGTATTATTTTTGCATACAACTAAATAAGTGTTTCTGTCCTGACCTAAATACTTTTTACGTTTTTTTGACCCAACTACTTCTAAAACAGGACTGCTTGGTAATTATTTTGGAGGGGTGCCTTGAAAAAATTATGGAGACTCTAAGGGTGCCGCGAACTGCAAAAGTTTGGGAACCACTGGGCTATAGGAAGATTTTAAGGGGAGGGGTCTGGTCTGGACACCACTTCGTCAAGTTGCGTAATACAAGAGCTACAGGTAACAAGCCAGACCACTAATAATTTCCCAGTTTCCACCAACTCTCAAGACCTAGTCTACCTCTTTCCACCCTAGGAGACTACGGAGACGAGACGGTCATAATACCCTCAAGCGCGGGAGCCTTACCCAAAATGGTAGCACCATATTCTCCCCATTTGGATAGTGTATCGAACCTCTTGGGTAGATATCTGGCAACAAACAACTTACGGTGGCAGTGTGGCTAAGTGACTGCTCAACAAGAGGCTGTTGCCGTCGGTTAGCCATCACTATATTGGTAATCTCAGGATGCCGCCCTACTCGCAAAATTACCGCACACTTGTGCCCTCCTCCTCTCTGCAGATCTGGCCTAGAGAAATGAGCGCCAGTCAGCTGCCTATATTTCACTCCTGCCCTACACCCTGGGGCTGTCTCCAAAACCAACCACAGCCTTGCCACTCTTGATACCCCCAGGGAACACTGATGCCATTATAAAAGGTAGCCTAATTACACCACATATCTTGTGTGCTCAAACTACCACTACCTGATGTGCAAGGACTTCTGTAGCTGTTCTATACCTCTCTTGAGTGCGGCTACACTATACCAAGGCCCTGCACTCAGGACTTGTTATGGTCTGGGAGTAGGCATTGCTAGGCACTTTATTATATCTGCATTTCCCACCTGTGCTGGTCTGTTCAACATCCACTGTTTCCAGCTGAGGCTCTGCAGTCAACCTAGCAGCCCTTCCCTATCATTACACCTGGTAAATTTTCTGCAGCTATACAACCCATCCCGTACAACAAGGAAAATATCCTAATAAATCCTTCTACCAACAACTCAGAACACTACAACTCTAATGCACAAAACCCAAATGTAAACAAAAAAGCAACCAAGCCCTAAATAACAGATCAAGTGGAACAACACTAAAAAATGTCCGGCCTAAAATCTGGCTCGGTATTCACCAACAAATTCTTCTCCACTAACTACCCACAGTCCTGCCTCAACTTGATAGACCTGTGCCACGGCAGCTATCGTCATCAGAACGGAGCGTTACCTCGACTGCCGCACCCGGGCCTCTGCCAGCTGATCATTCTTATATTCAACAACTCCAAGTTCATGGAGTAATCCCGATTTGTAATGTTGTTCTCAGCACCCATGTGATCTTTGTAACTACAGTCATTGTACTTGAACGGAACTTTGTATTCCCTACTTTCTAACACTGACCTGTAGGTCAATATGCCATCAAAGAAGCCAAAATCTGACAAAAGCCTCTGCTAAGGTGAGTGCCCTTCTTTTAATAAGAATCATTCCTAATCAGAGTTGGGATCAGAGGCTGCAGTCCTTCCACCATCCACACCGCTCCTTGACCTGGGCTCTGACTCAGAGTTGGATGCTCCTCATCCGCTCACTGCTCGCACGTTACACCATATGTTGATGGTTCTGAGATCGGATTTGTCCAACGAGCTTCAGGCTTCATTTGGAGGTTTCAAAACGGACGTTGCAGAATTGAGAGACCATACAGATCACCTAAAGTTCAAAATGGAGGAAATGGTTGCCTCTCATAATGACCTACTTACTGCCCATGACATCTCCAAAATGAGATTGCATTCCTAAAGGACAAAGTGGTAGATCTTGAGGATCGATTGAGTAGGAACAATATAAAGAAAGGGGCATTCCAATCTCTGGATCAGACCTTAGGGACTATGCTATGTCACTGTTTAGGAAATTACTACCTTCAGTTGACGACAAAGATCTCCTCATTGACCGTATTTACTGTCTGCCACGCTCAGTGTCAGGCAATCAGTCAAGAGACACCCTCCTCAGAGTTCACTGCTTTTCCCATCAAAGAAGCTATTCTTCCTGTTGTACGAAACGCCGACAATCTCCACCTTATTGGCGATATTCAAGTTTTCCAGAATCTCTTTTTGACGACTATCAACAAACTGTGAAGCTTCCAACCGATCAAGGCAGTCTTACAAGCACATGATGTGCCTTATCACTGGGGCTTCCTGGTTAAACTGTTGGTCCACTGCGAAGGTTCCACCAATGTCATATCATCGCTAGACACTGGATTCAAACTCTTGGCAAAATGGCAAATGTTCTCTGGGTTAACTACAAGGTCTCCTGGCTGGGACATATGGTCCCCTATAAGATGATGCTGCTCCCGAAATGAATGAATCTCTTCGGCACCATACCCCACACTGTCCCTAAGAAATACATAAACCTCCTCTATAAACTAATGATATCCTATGTCTGGAAACAAAAATCCCCCCTTCTGGCTCATCAATGTATGACCCTTTTGAAGCAACAGGGCAGTTTAACTCTTTCCAATCTAGCCCTCTACCAAGAGGCCTGCAAACTGTATCATCTCAAGGATTGGTCCCTCTCCTCCAACGTTAAACCTTTGGGTGGACCTGGAATGGGGCTCCTGTCCAGCCTACCCACTAGTGGACTTGTTGTGGAATCCTAGTAATGCTCGCCTGCTTCCCACTCCCCCATTTCCTCTCAATTTCCGATGCTCTGCAGATTTGGTATAGACTAATGAGCAGACACCACGCTTTCGCTTCCTACTCGCAATATTTCCGTTATGCCCATCTTTAACCTCATCCCGTATCTTAACCTTGCTACTTGGCGTTCTAAAGCTATGACCTCTCTTAAAGACTAATTTGCCCAAAACCTTTTCCTCCCCTTTGCCCTCATTCAGGAGCGTTTTGATATACCTACCAAAAATATGTTTACATGTGTCCAAATTCGCCATTGGGTAGGATCAGCATCTAAGAACCCTCACTCCTTGACTCTACCACCGGTCACAAATGCTGGACAGACTGACGAAAAGCCCTAATAGGGGGGGGGGGGTATAACTTTCTGGTATCAGTACCTCCAATCTTTTACTCTACCTCCCAAGGGCCCCTCTCAAGTACATTGGGAGTCGGACCTTAATCTCCACTAGCAGTGGGAGACCATTTACATTACCTTGCATTGTATCTCAAAGTGTATTAACCACACTGAGATGCATGTTAAATTAATAGGCTCTACCTTCCCCCTGCTAGGCTCTATCTTATCTGGCCCTCCCAAACAAAATTTTGTTGGCATCATTGCGCTCAAAAGCCGCTCATACAACCACTTTGGCGGGAGGTACTTGATTTTATATCTCTAGTCTTGTGGGGCCTGTTGACCCAGACCCGGGTGTGGCGTTGCACCACCTCTATCCTAGCTCTGGCCTTAAACATGATCACTATCTTATGGGCTTATCTTATTCGGATAGCGACTAGGGCCCAAAACTGCCCGCCCTCCCCCCACCTTTATTAGAATAATCTCTAAAATCCAGCACAGCTTTGAAATAGGGATGATAGATATGCCCTACTCCACCTCTGCTTCGGCCCCCATCTGAAGGTGGTATGTGTATATCCCAGTGAGGGCAGGTGCAACCAAAGGAACCTCATCCTCATCTCCCACCCACTCATCCTTAGCCTTGCTCGACTCCCCTCGGGATAACTAGTTAACTTCCCTACGATGTCTCTTCCAAGATTAACATTACTACATTGTGCAGTGAAATGCCTCTTCTTTTTTCATTACTTTGTCTTTTTAATTTCCCCCATGTTAACTCCCTTCTTATTTTCTGTATCCTATATACTTCTCAATAAAGATTATGGTGGAAAAAGAAAAAGAAAATACTTAATATCCCCGTAGCACCCACAAAAAAAATCATACAGAAACAGAGAATTTGATAGAACTTGAATTTGTCTAGAGCAAGTCATCTCCCAAAACTGTGCATCCATGTGAAAGAGGCACTTCTTAGGGAAGCCTAAATCTGCATTTTATGTGAGAGTTTGTAAAAAGAAAACTAGCATGAAATTTCCTCTATAGTTTGCCAGATAACCCATAACAAGTGGGAGGAATCCCCCCACTGGTTTGATCAGGTTAAAACTTTTTAGCCTTGTCACTAGGTACATGTTATAAGAAAATCTGCTGTATTCTCCAAAAGACCTAGAACTTCATATTCCAACAGGGCAATGACCCAAAGTATGCAGCAAACACCACACTGGAGAGACTATTGCACATAAGAATGTCCGACAATTGCAGTGTCCATCATCATCACCTATTTATATAGCCGCTACTAAAGCCATTATAAGTATACTTTTGTTATGCTGTGATTATATTTTGTTAATTATACACAATACAAGACATGTTGAAACATGATCTTGGCCCACCATAATTATCTGTAACAAAACAGTTCTTTAAATGTTATTTAAAAAAAAAATAAAAACATCATTAAAATACTATACAATTAGATATATAGTAAGCATAAATCATCATTGAATCAAAAGAATGAATGTTCTCACCTGCACAGCAGGAATAGAGTATTGGGCCAAACACGACATTCAGGCGTAAGCCAAGCTGATCTTTATGTACCCAGGCCCGGCGCTACCATTAGGCAGTTGCCTAGGGCGCCGGGCTTTTGGGGGCGCCACCCGCCCCTAAGCAATGTAAAAACCAAGTATAAACTAAAAATGTAAAATATTTTAAGTTACATAGGCGCCGGCGTGACTCTGCCAAGTTCCGCGCCGGCGCCATTTTACCGGCGCACTTCATCATGGTGGTCTCTCTATGAATGAAATCTTGCCGTCGGCTGACTGAGCTCCCACACCAAAAGCAGAGGGGTCCTGAGCGGCAAGCGGACCAATCACAGACCAGCAATGTCCTGACACTGTAAGCTCCAACCAATCACAGTGAGACTTGCCTGACAGTTTGTCAGATGTTTCTCACAGTGATTGGTTGGAGCTCTGTGTCAGGACATTGCTGGCCTGTGATTGTTCCGCTTGCCGTTCAGCTCCCCCTGTGCTCTTGGTGCTTTTTCTCAGTCAGCCGACACATGCGGTGTTCAGGAGGTACCGCGGATCGGTAGCGGCTTCATCAGCTACTCTAGGGTGTACCCTGGCCCCCACCTGCACTTTGATGCTGAGCAGAGGTGCCCCTGCACATGGAGCTGACAGCCTGGGACTGGACTGTGGTGCTGAGCCTTGCCCCATGCACATGGAGCCGACAGCCTGGTACTGAAGGTAAGTATATCTTGATAAACACATTCTAATTTTCTATGCTTATCTGTATATACAGTCTTTCTTACCTTCACTGCTGTTTGTGCCACCCTCTCTGCCCTTCCCCCGTCTGCGCCACCCTCTCTGCCCTTCCCCCGTCTGCGCCACCCTCTCTGCCCTTCCCCCGTCTGCGCCACCCTCTCTGCCCTTCCCCCGTCTGCGCCACCCTCTCTGCCCTTCCCTCGTCTGCGCCACCCTCTCTGCCCTTCCCCCGTCTGCGCCACCCTCTCTGCCCTTCCCCCGTCTGCGCCACCCTCTCTGCCCTTCCCCCGTCTGCGCCACCCTCTCTGCCCTTCCCTCGTCTGCGCCACCCTCTCTGCCCTTCCCTCGTCTGCGCCACCCTCTCTGCCCTTCCCTCGTCTGCGCCACCCTCTCTGCCCTTCCCTCGTCTGCGCCACCCTCTCTGCCCTTCCCTCGTCTGCGCCACCCTCTCTGCCCTTTCTTCTGCCTGTGCCAGTTTCTCCACTTCCTATTTTTGTGCCAGTCTCTGTCCCTCTGTACCTCTGGGGGTGTATTGGTGTAATGCATGTGGAGAGGGGTGGGGCTGTTGCTGGCTTATTGTCACAAGATTTTTGTTTTGTTTTTAAGTCAAACATTTGGAAACCCCTCCTTATAGAAATCCCGTGTTTCCCGCTCTGACAGCGTTCTGCATCAGACATCAGTACATTTGGACTGCAGTCTTAACTGCCAACCAGAAGGAGGTAAAAGTTATTATTTTTATTTTACAAACGTCAAGTGTGTGAGGGTGTTCAAAGTGGGTAATTTTTTGGGGTGGTGGGGCGGTAGGTCAAAGTTTTGCCTAGGGTGCTGAGAATCCTTGCACCGGCCCTGTATGTACCTTATATAATAATGCTTATATTTACACACTATGGATTCAAAATGTTTGCTTTTGTCAGTCTACTTAGCATTCGACTCATGCTAACATTTGACTGGTATTACTTGCAATACTACGCATACATTTCTACATAGTGAATATCAGTTGTATAAAAGTTAACACATTGAAGAATCTGAAAGAGAAAGAACTCACAAGTGAACGTAATAATCCTCCTGTATACGCTCAGCCATCAGTTTGCTCTGTTCCACTGTAAGCACCAGAGGTTCACTGGGAGTATTGCACAAAATCTCACATTTCTTGTTACTGTTCATAAACACTTTGAAAGGAGTATTAACAATCCGATCCCCTCGCAGGACCTCACCTAATGGTAGACAGAAAAATTACAGCAGACATCAGGTTAGATCACAAACACAAAGTACCTTCATTATGCAGTATGTAAATAGTCTACTTAGCCCATGCCCCACCTCCTACCAACCCTTGGCTTCACCTACACCCACTCTTCACTCATACCCCACCTTCAGCTCCACCTGCACCCACCCTCCACATACACACTACTCTGTTCTCCTCCTTACCCAAATTTTCTGCCTTGTACTTGACCGAAGATGGCTGACAGAACGGGAGAGAGTAGTATTCATAAGGCAGCTGAGTCCGGGAGCTAGTCAGCTTCACAGCCTGTAGCAAAAATTGAACACAGATATCAGCCAGGAGTTACTGTTTTTATCACCATAAATAATTATACAATAGGAAACTTACCTTTAGATCTACAGCGGAGTCTTGGAGGAAGTTCATTGGTGCCACTCCTGGCACATAGAATGCGCCAATTCCATGAAGGAGGGAGAGGCTCAGCAGCAGCCACACACCTCTCACCTAAAAGACGGAAATGGATGTGAATTATACATTCCTCTCAAGCATAAAGACACAGTATAGTCTGGAAGGTGCTGTCCGAAGCAGAGTAAAACAAACAATATACCAAACCAGTGAATCTGAGACTGAGGCCAGTTTACATTAGAGGGGAGATTTACAACCTAAGTTAACCCGATCAAACTTGCTTGGTTATACTAAAAAAGAAGCAAAGCCGTATTAGTGCAAAACAATGAAAATGACCCCATGTTTTCTTGGATATTAGTTTATGGGAGACTTGAACTGTTAATAGTTGGCATATATTTTGGAGGACAGTGTATCTGCTATTCAAATAATACTATTTGTATGTACCTCTCAGTGACTGAGAATTTTCCCATACATGCAAAGTCAGATTATTGTTAAAGGCATGGACAATTTTGGGAATCACCTGATCTAAATTGTTTGCGAGTCCATAACTTAGACCAAATGTAGAAACCAAGCACAACAGAACTTTGCAAACAGTAACAGACAATTGTGGTCACATCAAGCCAGATTAGGACCAAATGGAACTTATGATTGCATTGGTACTGACTCTACTATAACACCAACCATGCCCCCCCCTCCCAAGATTAAAACCACATTCTCTCACTTGAATGTTTCAAGGGCCCGATGCTCAAACACTGCTGCCAGCTATTGCACAGATTTCACTGTAAAGCAGCAATTCTATACCACAACCCCATCATGCTCCATAAGAAGTTTGCCGGCAGTGTTTTTCAGAATAGAGGAGGAATTGCCTATACCTACTGTAGATGAATGCAGAGGGTGCTTTAAACACAGATAAGGGGAAAGCCGGAACCAACCTATAGCAACTTACCTCCCCTGGGGCTGTGCACAGTGGGATGGGGGATCATCGCATACACTGTTGTTCTAAATCTATTAATACTTCCCCTGAACAATCAGCAACACATGACCTTTCTTCTTCAGCTAACCAGCTAGATCACTGTCTATCAACTATTGAAATAAATATATATATATATATATATATATATATATATATATATATATATATATATATATATATATATATATATATATATATACCCCAATATATAGCAAGGAATCGGACTCAATATCCTTTTCTGTTAAATTACTTTATTGTGTACAACTGCATTGAGTTTAATACTACATAATGTATTTATTACTTTAAACTATGCTTCTTTTCTCAATAGAGGGGATGCTACTTTTAGTTAAACTACATGATACAACCAGTACAATAGGTGCAACTTAAATTAGAATTACCTCTTGTCCCTCTATGGGAATCGTACTAGTTGGACAACTTAAAATCCACACTCTACTTATATAGTCTTTCTGATAAGCCATCTCTGTCACAGCCAAATGGGGGCAGTACCAATAAGAATATGTGATGCATTTTGGGAAGAGCTACTCAAGGGCTACTCCTTTATCATCAAACCATACTTCTCATGAAGAAATTAAAACCTCAAATGTCTTTTGCCTCAATACTAATATTTTAAGAGTGGTCTACAGTTAAAGGGGAGAGACAGGCTAAAGAAGTTTTACAGCAAGTGCTTTTATTCTGTCTGTCAATCACCTGTCCCAGAGAAGGACAAATTTCACTAAATGTAAGAAATGCTTTAGTAATTTTGTAAAAAACTTTTTAGAGATTAGCAATTAAGCAAAATAATGGGTATGAACTGCATACCAACATAGAATAGACAAATACAGCTCTGGTCACACGAATAAGACACCTTCATGTGTCAGGCAACTAAAGGCCAGAAACCGCTGTAATGGTTCTCGGCCAATGCTCCAGGAAAGGAAGCCGTAATTGATGACCCAATTCTGCTGTAAGTGTAGGCTGGAAAATGGGGCCTTCAGGTAACCAAGATCGGTTTTTGCCCAGCCCGAGCTATCCACACTGATCAGCAAAACCCTTGACCCTCAAATGAGCTTAAGACCCCGGAAACATAATACTGACTAGCTGCAGATGTATCAGGCAGGACCGAGAACAGTGCAGTACACAAACAATCACAACAGACACAGAAAAACATAGTAATATATTGGCAGCACTGAATAGGCAAAGTAACTACCTGGAGGTGCTGCTGACAGGCTGTAGGGGAAGACCATGATTATACAATCAAAACTGCACCTTACATGAGCAAAATCTCTAAAGGACATGCTAAAAGATTGCTCAATAACATAGTATATACTAGCTTATACGTTTCTATTATTACACTGAAAGGTTGGCTTGCACACATTTTTATTTCAAACCATTCCTAGTTTTACCATATACCCCACTGAATATGAAACAGTTTTATGTTCTGACAAAGGTTAACTTTCTGCATAATGTTAAAACATTAGATTATCAAGATTACTAACAGTGCAAAGGAATTGTCCAGTACTACTGAATAAGGGAAACTTACTACCAATTACTAAACCAAGGTGTAAAGAGATAGATGTGCATATGAGCGAACATTCTGAGCCTTAGAGTGTGGGAGCATAATGAACCTACACATGAGTACAAAGTGGTTATGTATTATTAGGACTAATCAGACGGCTGGTCATGGTAGTTGTAATGCAGTAGAGACATTTTCATTATTTACACTCCAGAGAAAGTATAAGGAAGAAGTTTAGAGGTGTCCAATGTAAGGAATGATTATTAAAACCATTTAAAAGGCATACTTGTCCCATAGATACAGAGGAGGCAGTCATTTATGTGACCTGAATATTCATGAGAATTTACCCTGTATTCACTGGGTACTCAGCTGGCAATACCTCATGACTATAAGTCAATAGGTATCTCAATGAGCTCACTAGTTTCTAGCAGAATTATGCATATTGGTACAGCCCAAACAAGTGTTCCCTCCACTCCTTATTGGGGGTGGTTGTACCACAGACAAACCAATCTGCTTAAAACAAATTAGCTAATCATCATTAGGTCTACATTAATTATATCAGGAATACATTAAAAACCTTTGGCCAACATATTATAATATGGCAGCACGGTGGCTTAGTGGTTAGCACTTCTACATCACAGCATTGGAGTTACGAGTTTGAATCCTGATCATGGCTTTATCTGTGAGGAGTTTGTATGTTCTTCCCGTGTTTGCGTGGGTTTCCTCCCACACTCCAAAAACATACTAGTAGGTTAAATGGCTGCTATTAAAATTGCCCTTAGTCTCTCTCGGTCTGTGTGTCTACTATATGTTAGGAAATTTAGACTGTAAGCTCTAATGGGACAGGGACTGATGTGAGTGAGTTCTCTGTACAGCGCTGCAAAATTAGTGGCGCTATATAAGTAAATAGATGATGATAATATTATAATATATGATCTTCCTCTCTCATCACTCTACATCCAACATATCCCTCTGCAAATCCCTGCCCATTGGCTTCCAGTGTCCTCCGAAATCCAATTCAAATTACTAACCCTCACCTACGAAGCCATCCACAATACCAACCCCTTTATAAAGCTCAAATCACACATAGTAACACTCGCCCTCACACCTACAAGATTTCCAAGATTTTACAAGCTGCCACCGACTTACGGAATTCCCTACCCCACTCACTCAGTCTTCACTACTCCTACCAGTACACCCTTCCAATTTCCAGTCTGAGCCACACTCGCTCCTTGTCTCAGCTCTAATCTTTTCCAAGTAGAATATAAAGGCTCTCATGAGCTGAGTCCTCACTATGCTTTATTTTCATATCTGCATTTATGTTGTCTACCTCCTATGTCTTTTTTATGTATGTCCTATTTTCCCAAATGTGCGCTGCTGCTGAGAACTGTGGTACCTTATAAATCAACAATCATAACATGTACATAAACACATATGATAAACCCTTTCTGTGCTAGAGATTATTTTATTTACTTTCCAAGACAAAGAGGCCTTTTGTATGACATTGGGATAAAGGCTGTTACTGTATAAGGATTATATTGGGGACATGCACCACACTTACTGTAGGAAAACTGCATATAACCATGGTTACACTTCTTATTATAACAGTTAGTAGAAAACCCCAAAATACAACTATAGACATATTTTCCAAAGTCTTGCATTTATATCACGTATATGTAGATGTTTGGTCTGCATATGTGGGACCAAAATACAGATATTTAAATATTTATGTGTATTTTATTTAGTACTTTTTAAATCAAGAACATGTGTTACCATATCAGATGATACAAAGTTTTGGGAGGATGGTCTAAGTTCTGTACAAGAACTGTGGCTGTGACCCCCACTTTCTGGATGGGGTGTTTTGACATTATCATTAACAATGAAAATACCCATGTGTGGGATAAGGAGCAGTGATTCCCAAATTCAGGGTGGAGAGATTATAGAGAGGGAACAGTGAGGAGGGGGCTTTAAGGGTCTGGTGCTGTCACACTATAATACAGTGGTGGTCTCTGCTATGTAATAACTGTGGGGGTGAGGAGGAGCAGTAAGCCACATTCTGGGTGAAGAGATATTATAGAGAGGGAACACTGAGGAGGGGGCTTTAAGGGTCTGGTGCTGTCACACTATAATGCAGTGGTGGTCTCTGCTATGTAATAACTGTGGGGGTTAGGAGGAGCAGTAAGCCACATTCTGGGTGAATAGATATTATAGAGAGGGAACACTGAGGAGGGGGCTTTAAGGGTCTGGTGCTGTCATACTATAATACAGTGGTGGTCTCTGCTATGTAATAACTGTGGGGGTGAGGAGGAGCAGTAAGCCACATTCTGGGTGAAGAGATATTATAGAGAGGGAACACGGAGGAGGGGGCTTTAAGGGTCTGGTGCCGTCACACTATAATGCAGTGGTGGTCTCTGCTATGTAATAACTGTGGGGGTGAGGAGGAGCAGTAAGCCACATTCTGGGTGAATAGATATTATAGAGAGGGAACACTGAGGAGGGGGCTTTAAGGGTCTGGTGCTGTCACACTATAATGCAGTGGTGGTCTCTGCTATGTAATAACTGTGGGGGTTAGGAGTAGCAGTAAGCCACATTCTGGGTGAATAGATATTATAGAGAGGGAACACTGAGGAGGGGGCTTTAAGGGTCTGGTGCTGTCACACTATAATACAGTGGTGGTCTCTGCTATGTAATAACTGTGGGGGTGAGGAGGAGCAGTAAGCCACATTCTGGGTGAAGAGATATTATAGAGAGGGAACACGGAGGAGGGGGCTTTAAGGGTCTGGTGCCGTCACACTATAATGCAGTGGTGGTCTCTGCTATGTAATAACTGTGTGGGGGTGAGGAGGAGCAGTAAGCCACATTCTGGGTGAACAGATAGTATAAAGAGGGAACACTGAGGAGGGGGCTATAGGGGTCTGCTGACAGTACAGTATGAGGGGGTGACAGAGTGCCCCTTTAGAGTGACAGGGAACACATAACCAGGATCAGGCGATGGGGAGGGGGGGTGTTGTATTCCCTACTTCCGGGATCCGTGACACCCCGGAACTCGATTTCCGGATCCGTTTTGGAATCACTTCACCACGTTACTCCCCATGATTAACCCCCAGGTACCACTTGCTCTATTCTAATCGGTGACAACACATCTCGGGCCTTGAGATGATTCGTAACCAAACACTTACCGCAGCGGCCGCCATCTTGGATCCACGTGTCCCTGGCGACGTCAGCGGAAGTGACCTGTTCGTCACCGCTGTGGTTTATTGCTATGGGAACCGGAGGCTGCTGTGACTTGTGATTAAATACAATGCAAATTGCAGTTCTGTAGTGTCATCACATAGCTGCTTCCTGGCATACAATTATCGCCTTGAGCCTCTGACGTTTGACCCTTAAGTACTGTCTCTTGACATCTGCATAGGCGCCAAGTGTCCTAATTTCCAGGGACAGTACCAGGTAATGTCCCTCTTTTCCAATTTTGACCAACTACACAATCCAATCCCTAATTCTACACATTGAGGGCATGATTTTTTTTTTAAGGCCCACATAACGAAGGTAAATTGTGTTTTTTTTAAATACATGTAATTCAGGTATACGCAGGTATCCATTCAACTAGGAGTTTATCTGAAGAAACGTCTCTAAGCGCACTGCAGGATGCACCAAATACACTCTTACATACAAGGCCCTCGCCAACTCCACAGCACCCTACATCTCCTCCCTCCTCTCTATTCATGCTCCATCCCGCCCTCTCAGATCGGCCAATGACCGTCGCCTCTCTTCCCCCCTGATCACCTCCTCCCACGCGCGTATCCAAGACTTCGCCCGCGCTGCCCCCCTCCACTGGAACAAGCTCCCTCCCTCCATCAGAACTTCCCCCAATCTGTCCAGTTTCAAACGGTGTTTAAAAACCCACCTTTTTCTTAAAGCCTTTCAGTCTCCTACTTAACTCCCTACCTGCTCTTCTGACTCTTCCCCTTCATTCTCCTTTCCTTCATTCCCCTCCCCCTCTCTATTCCTCCTTCTCTCCCTCTCTCCCCTGTGTCTCTCTGTCAGTCTACCCCACCCCTTAGATTGTACGCTCCTTTGAGCAGGGTCTTCTCTCCTCCTGTCTTCTCTACTTTCAACTCTGCTCGCCAGCTTCCCTGCTTCCTCCTCGAGGACCCTCTTCCCCCGCCCCCTCTCGCTCCCTCCTCTTCCCCCTGGGGGTCTCCCTCTCATCCTTGCCCTCCCTCCTAGGTGTCATTGTTGGCAGACCATCTCCTCTCCTCTTCCCCCCTCTAGCTGTGCCCTGAGCTTACTGAGTTATTGTGATTATTGTTTACTGTACTGTGCTGTCTCACCTCGTATTGTAATTTTGTTTGTCCCTGTACGGCGCCGCGGACACCTAGTGGCGCCCTATAAATAAAAATTAATAATAATAATAATAATAATAATATGTGGAATATAAATTCTCAGCAGTATTCAATTAAGTCACCTGTTAATAATATTGTCATTCATGGCAAAATATTTCTAAAAAAAAGGTTTATATATTTCATTTTTTTCCAATCGAATACATTTATTAGGATGTTAATAATGTCTAATTAAACTGCATTTTTACAGTAGCTGCTGATTGCAAACACATGCTCTAGCATGTGTCATCACTATCACTCGCCACTTACACCTGTCCTGTAGCTGGTGCAAGTGATACGACTGAATAGCACATACCTGAGAAATACCCAAAGCTTGAATTGGTAGCGGCTGCGTGCCAGAACAGCACCAACCTGATCAGAATTAATTCTGGTAGTAAGAATTTCAAGTGGTTACCGATCATAGGTCTATTTATTAAATGTGAATGGTATAAATTTAATGTTTCAGGTTGTTGCAGATAGGGAGGCCTATTTTTTAAGCATGGGTGCTATTGATTTAACATCTGGTTTGAGATAGGAAGGCTTAGTTGGTTTACTCATTGCTAAACGTTTCATATTTCATGTACCTATGGAGAGAAGGGGATGGGTCAGTGGGTGTTGAAGGGCTGGTGCAAATACATGCACTGATAATGAGACCAGTTGACACCATCAGCTAGCTTCTTCTGATTGGATCATTACAGATTGATTTCTACTGATGATAATACTTAATTCGTTAGTGTGGGTTATGTAACCTGCGCATTTACTGCGAACAGTGTCAAGCTGCATCTCTAACCATTCTCTATGCTACACTTATTGATCCAGACATGAACCGGGTACATATGCTAGTGTTGTAGAGCTCTACATATTGTGAGATGCATCCAGCTGAGTAATAGAGATGCTCAGGCTCGGTTCCCCGAGTACCGAACACACCCGAACTTAGCAGATCTGAGTCCCGAGCCGACTCGATACTTTCTCGTGCCCTCTGAATTGAAAACGAGGCAAAACGTCATTGTTACGTCGTCGGATCTTGCGAGTTTTGGATTCTATAAGTACCTACCTCCATGGCCATCCAGCGCCATTTCACAAAGCGACACAGTAGGGGTAGCAAAGTTCTTGGCAGTCTCTACTGCAGTTGGTGAGCATGATTGGTAGAAAAGAAAGAGGGGAGGTAGCAGTGTTCTTCAAAGTCTCCAGTGACATTCAGGAGATCTCCATTGCTAATAGTCATTGGTGAAATAGAAATAATAGGGCTGGTAGGCTTGGTCTTCTAAATCTGCAGTCACATTGTACTGTGTTATATAGGTAACACACAAAGAGGAGAGCTCCATTGCTAATTGTCATTGCTGAAATAGAAATAATAGGGCCGGCAGGCTTGGTCTTCTAAATCTGCAGTCACATTGTACTGTGTTATATAGGTAACACACAAAGAGGAGAGCTCCATTGCTAATTGTCATTGCTGAAATAAAAATAATAGGGCTGGCAAGCTTAGTCTTCTAAATCTGTAGTCACATTGTACTGTGTTATATAGGTAACACACAAAGAGGATATCTCCATTGCTAATTGTCATTGCTGAAATAGAAATAATAGGGCTGGCAGTCTTGGTCTAAATCTGCAGTTACATTTTACTGTACCATAGCTCACTCAGAAACAGCAGAGGTGGCCAGGTTCAGTGCTGAAACAGAAATTGTAATAATAGGGCTGTCAGTGTTCTTAAAAGTCTCCAGTGACATTCTACTGTGCCATAGCTCATACAGAAATAGGGATGGCATTGTTCTTGTCACTCTCCAGTCTCAGTCATGGTGATACGAATACCTCTATCACATGTGCTAAAGCCTATGTTCAAGTGCATAGTGGTTTTAAGTCAGGGAAACAAAAATGTAAGTAAAAAGCGTGTGGTTTTTTTTGTTGTTTTTTATAATGTTTTATTTTTGCAAGGTCATTCAACAGGGCATGACAACTGACAGAGTACATGTTAATAAACAAATGCGATAAGCACGTAGTGGCTACGGCCAGCGTAGCATTTATAGAGTACTGGTGACAGCGTATAATTATAGCTAAAAAAGAAAGAGAGACCAAGACATTTTGTTGTGTAGGAAAGAGGGAGGAGAGAAGAAGGAGAAGAGGGGCAAGGAAGGAGGAGAGGGAAAAGTGTAGATTTCCATATAAGAGATAAAGCAGAAGACGGGAAGAGGAAAAACATAAATAGAGGAAGAGATACGAAGGACAGAAGGATGGCATTAGGAGGTTATATGAATGGCGAGCGCGCCTGAAAGAGATCCATGGGTCCCAGACCTTGGCAAAAGCTCTCGAGGATTTACGGATGATGCTGGTCATATGTTCCAAACGTTGCGTCTGCCAGATTCTATTATGGTCTGGATAGAAGGGGGACCCTGCTGCCGCCAGTCAGCTGCAATTTGGCAAGTAGCTGCCGAAAGAATGTGTCCAATCAATTTATTCTGATGTTGAGCTGCCGAGGGGACCCCAAGAGGGAGAAGAAAGAATTTAAGCTCCAGGGGAATATCCACCTGAAGAATTGCTTGAATCAAGTGTTTAATCTCAGACCAAAAAGTTGTCAACTTTGGACAGGTACACCAGATGTGAAGGAAAGAGCCCTCCTGGGAGCACCCACGCCTTCAGCGATCAGAAGAGTCGGGTAGGATTTTGTGGAGACGTGTAGGTACGTAGTACCATCTATATAAAACCTTGTAGACATTCTCTTTTATTCTGACACAAATCGAGCTGGAGGCAGCATTCTCGTAAATCTCCGACCATTCTTCATCTAGTAGAGTTACGCCAAGGTCATTTTCCCAAGCTAATACATGGGGGCCTCGAAGGCCTGAAGCAGAGAAAGCAAGTTCGTAGTATAACGTAGAGATAAGGCCCTTCGTAGATGATTGCGTAAGCAGAGAGATTCAAAAGTGGTACGAGGACGGGAGGAAAGACGAGCTTTGACAGAAGTATGGAAGTGACGCAGCTGAAGATACTGATAGAACTGTTTTGAGGGAATATGGAAACGAGATTGAATGTCAGAGAATTGAGGAAAAGTCACAGAAGAAGAAGATAAGTGATTAAGATACCCAACTCCCTGTGAGTACCACGGCAGGAATGCAGTATAGTTAATTCCTGGGGCGAAGTCTGGGGAGTTAAATAACGGAATCACAGGGGATGGAAGAGGCGAAAGGCCATACCTTTGAGAAGAGGAATCCCATATGGAGAGGGAGTGTGAGATGACAGGGTGGAGAAGGGAACGTTTAGGACGACGAGCTCTGGAGAGCCACAAGAGGGTGGAAGCCGGCAGGAAACCCAGACCTTCAGCTTCAATTTTAGACCAGACTCTAGAATTAGATGAATCGCACCACAAAACACATTGAGCAAGTTGGGCGGAGAGGTAATATCTTCGGAAATCAGGAATCCCCAGTCCCCCACCCCGGGAGGACTTCTGCAGAGTTTTAAGAGTAACTCAAGGGCGCTTATTAGGCAAGATAAATTTGGAAACATGAAATTGGAGAGACTTAAATACATAAGAGGGAACACGAAGAGGCAGGGTTTGGAATAAGTACAGCAGTCTAGGAAGAATATTCATCTTAACTGCATTTATTCGGCCTATCCAGGAAATATAAAGATGCAACCAAGTGGAAAGGTCTGATTTTATTTGATCGATGAGATGAGGGTAATTTGCTTGAAAAAGATGGTGGTAATGTTTGGTCATAAAAACTCAGAGATATTTAATTGTTTTGGAGACGCCACCGAAATGGGAAAGAGCGCTCTAACTGTGCTTTGTCAGAGGCAGGGATATTGAAGTCCAAAACCTCCGTCTTGTTCGAATTGATCTTGTAACCCGAAAAGTGACCATAAAGATCCAACTCGACCAAGAGAGAGGACAAGGAAGAGGTCGGGTGAGTAATGGACAAGAGAACGTCGTCAGCGTAGAGCGCAATTTTATAGGTATTTGGACCCTCAGGTATACCATTTATATCCTGATTAGCACAAATCCTGGCAGCCAAGGGCTCAATAACGAGGGCAAAAATAAGGTGGGAGAGGGGGCAACCCTGATGTGTGCCATTCATTATAGCGAAGGGCGCCGAGGTCAACCCATTCGCTGATATAGTGGCCGAGGGGGAATGGTACAAGCTCGAAATGCCATTCATAAATTTGCCAGAGAAACCCATTTCCCTGAGCACCCCAAAGTGCAGGGGGAATAGTTTAGCTGATAGCAGATAACGGGGGCCGTGTAGAGGGCAGCAGGGCTCCGATGGTGACAGGATAACAGACTGCAGGCGAGGAGCTAGCGAAAACTCCGTCCTGCCATTTTGGCTGTCAGGCCACACCCCTGCTTGTACCTTTTTAAAGACAAAACACCTCTCTAATAAAAATGAAAGTTTACTGTAGAAAAACATAAAATACCCAAAATATTACCAAGTATACCAGCATCAGCTAACTCTCTTCTCTCAGCTAGATCTCAGCACCTGTAATCTACACTGTCATCATATTCACCCTCATCAATGTGTACAACATCCTCAAACAATACTAATTCATCCCCGATGGAATCCACCATCACAGAAGTCACCCTATAATGATATTCCCTGACAATATATGATGTAATTAAAGTTCGGCTAATAATCAAAGACGCTGATACCACAACGATTGTTTGGTAGGTATCCACATCAGGTATCTCATATGTACATCGTTGTATGAAAAAATAAAACCTTAGAGTGCCCCGTCAAATTTTCTCTTTCTCTCAAGATTACTTACTTGTTTTACGTATGTCTTGTTTCATGTATAAAACCAAAAAACTGATCCAGCGCAACCATGTAGTAAGTATAAACAGTAAAAATGTAGAAACTACGGCAGAGTTCAGTTGGCCGCAATAAACATTTTAATAATAAAAAACTGTTTAAAATACATCACAATAAGTAACATTGACATAGGCACTGACACAAATGTAGTACAAAAATGGATCTGGATCAGTTTTTTTGGTTTTATATTTGTGTCTATAGGGAGCAGCAATTCTCCCTTTTGTTTCTAGCTGCATTGTGTATTTGAAACTAATTAGCCCAGCGCGGGATTACCCTCCCCCCCTTGTTTCATGTATGTCCTTGTCTTCCCTACTGTACAGCGCTGTGGTGCACTACCACAGTGCTCTTACAAATCTACGATAATAATAATATGCCTCTTAGTGAAGCAGATGATACACAGAGTAGCTTGCCTCTGAATAATGTGACGTTCTTGGGTACATGCTTCTGCTGTCCCTGCTGGTGAAGGCGAATCACCGACCCAGTGGGCTGTCACAGTCATATAATCTTTAGTTTGCCCAGTTCCGCTTGTCCACATATCTGTGGTTAAGTGTACAGTGGGTAGAATGGCATTTTATAGCCCAATAATTAATTTTTTACGAACCTTCTGGTAGAGGTGAGGAATAGCTTTTCTAGTAAAATGGTGTCATGATGGAATTTGTTATTGGGGACAGAAGACCTCAAGTAACTGTCTAAAACCATCTGCATTAATAGTGGATATTGGACGCAAATCTAATACTGGCATAGTCGCCATGGTGTCTGTGATCCGCTTTGCGACTGGGTGACAACTGCCATACTTGCTTCCTCTTGCAAAGGATTGTTTAACAGTCAATTGTTGTAAACTACTAGTAGTCTTCTTCTTGGTCTGCTTCTGGGTTGAAGATCCACCCCCAGCAGCAGGAGCAGCAGCAGTGGGCCTAACTCTCAAGGATTATTCTGCGGAGTCCTGGATAGGGGAGGAGTCATCTCAAATTAGAAACTTGGATGCAGGACTAACTCCTATCACTTGTGAGTATATTGATGATGAAGGTGTTCGTGGTGTAGATGGGAGGTGCTGGGATGTAGCTGAGAGAAGGGAGGTAGCTGATGCTGGACTGCTTGTTGTTATTTTTTAGCCTAAGTTTCTGATTTTCACAAGAGCTTTCCATGACCTCGCCTCAAATGGCGTAACATGGGTGTGGATCCTATATGGTTAAGGTCCCTACTTCTACTGACTGTGGCTTTACAATGCTACAAATGGCTAGACAACTGTTGTCAGGATTTGTGTAAAAATAATTCCACGCATAAGAGGTGGATTTTTTGGCCTTCTTATCACTGGCAAGAACTGCTGCAATGTTTGTTTGAAAGTGTATGAAAATAATATTGTGACTTGTGAGGTGGTCAAAATTGACTGCAATAGACTTAAAATTAGTGTTAATGAGGTTAATAATAATCTAGGGGGAAAAAAAGCCAAATTATGTGATTTTAGAAAAAAAAAAATCGGGATTTTAGAAAAAAATAGAGAACCAAAACACGCAAGAGCAGTTTTACCAAAACCAAAACATGAAGTTAATCCAGATCCAAAACCAGAACACGAGGTACAGTGAACATATCTACTGAGTATATGCACATAAATACGAATTTGTGTTTTCAGATGATTATCAGGCCAATCACCCGATAAATGACTGTTCGGCTCAATATTGCATTGTAATACAATATTGGGCCGAACAGTCGTCACAATATTGCAGGCGGCCTAATGTAATGTAATATTGCATTACATTGGGAGAAAATTTCTGTAATGTGTACCCAGCCTAACTGTACATCAGGCCCAATGTCTACAGATGTATATCATTTTAAAACTTAAAACTTTGTCGACAGTATATAAGAACAGGAGTGAGTCTGTGCAGTTTTCAGGGAAAGCATAAAATGTAACCAATGACTGCAGCATAAAGTCATAATAGTAAAATAATCAAGGGCCTGATTAATTAAGGATCTTAACTTGAGAAACTTCTTATTTCAGTCTCCTGGACAAAACCATGTTACAATGCAAGGGGTGCAAATTAGTATTCTCTTTTGCACATAAGTTAAAAACTGACTGTTTTTTCATGTAGCACACAAATATCAACTTTAAATTTCAGTGTACAAATAAGCTATCAAGTATTTATGTGCTACATGAAAAAACAGTTTGGAATCCACTGGGCTAGCCCCTGGATCAGAGCACCATACTCCATATTTGGAATATGAAACTGAATCAATTACAGTACCATGTCAATAGCCTTAGGCATTAGGAGTTTAGCTTCTGACCTCTTTTTGGGGGGTTCCAATATCCAGAATAGTCATAGGGGCAGGCTGCTGTAGACCTCCATTTTCAGCTGAGTGATGAGCACATGTTCTTTTATGATACACGGGTCAGACTGGGTAATAATAGTTGCGAACTGTCCCTAATTTCAAGGGACATTCCAAGGTTTTAAAGATTTGTCTTTGGAAAGGTTTGTCTCTGGAAATGTCTAATTTTTTCAGTTTTAACCATGCAAACAATAAAACTCATGTTTTTCTGCATTCCGATTGTAATTTTTGCTAGTTACTCTTGTTTTCTAGAAAAAGTACACTAATATTTATTCTACTGAAGTTTTTAAAATTTTCGAAGTACATTATCATGTTTAGTAAACATGGCACAATGGGAATTGTAGTCATTATAATTATAATATGCACCAATATATTACACAGCACTTAATAATTAATAACATTCACATTTTTTTTTTTAAATCAGATACTTTTTATTGAATTTTTCGTCACATATAAGAAAAAAGTGACCATACAAAAACATTTAAACATACACCACAATTAGTCTTAAAGTGCTTCTCAAATACATCAGGTATTTCCAAACATAGTTATACATGGAACAAGCAATATATACAATAATTGCACCATTCAATAATTGGTCATTAATCTCATTCCAGTCCTTAAGAACAAGACATTAGTGAGGCACATTTTATAGCCTATACCATTTACGACTTTATCTTTACAATGAACAATTCACAAAGTGATCCACTAATCCTATATTATATATTTGCAACATATTAATGCATAGGTTACACTCCAACGCCCCCATACTGCACATTTCTATAATCCACATATTTTCCGTATATTTTGTAGTTTTTATTATGTATTTATTTTATTATTTACTTTGCACAGAACGAGCCTCCCTTCCCAGACACCCAGCCCCTCCCACCGTATTTTAAGCTTCAATCTAGGGACTATAGATCAATCGAACCGACTCGGTATTAAGACCAAATTTTTGGATACTTAGCTTTAGCATTTCTACTAGTATATACATATTTTTCATGTTGCATTGTATTATTAACCAGGGCTCTCCACTTAAGAAAATCGGGTGGATCAGGTGCCAACCATGCCCGGGATATCACCACTTTAGTGAGTGTCATTAAATTGAAAATATAAACATCTGGATATTTATCAATTAGATCATCTAACGATATCACATAAAGACAGATTTTGGGATTCATATGGGGAGCCATTGGAATCGTATCAATCACACATTTCCAGACCTTCACCCAGAAAGCACCTACTACTGGACAATCCCATAGCATATGCCAGAAATCTGCAGGGGAAAACTACATTTTGGACAGGATGCATCACTTCTCCGACCCATACGGTGCAAACCAACTGGAGTCAGATAAACTCTGTGAAATATCTATAAATGTATTTGTTGCTACCAGAGACAGGTAGTAGCACTATGAATAGATTTAAGCATGTGAGTCCTCCGTTAGCTGACCCAAATTCACCTGCCATTTCACTTTCAATGATTCTAAATCCCTAGGGGCCAAAGAACCATTAATAATTGAATAGAGCTGGGAAATAGTTTTATTTGTACCCACATTTAGTAAAAGAGTTTAAGGGAAGATGCCTGAATTAAGGGAGTAGAGGTAGGAAATTGAGCGTTCAAGGAATGCCGAAGTTGTAGATAACAGTAAAACGCAGAATTAGGTATCCCCCTTTCCTGTAATAATTGTGCAAAGGATTTCAATATACCAGACTGATATAGCTGTCCAATATTTACTATATCATATTTTTGCCAAATATTATACTCTCAGTTTATTAAGCTCCGGGAAGGAGAGATTATGCCACAAAGGAGTAAAAGGATCGTAACCTTCATTTCCCACTATATTTTGAGAAATACGCCAGACTTCAACAGCCTGTTTAACTATTGGGGCCACCTTATATGAATATTTCCCCCTTAGTAATATTCCCATAGGCAGCAATAGTGCACCGCCTGAAGCATATGCCTCAGCCGGAAAGCCCAACAGATCAAGAGGAATCTGATCTCCCGCCCAATTAATCAAATGGGCAAGTTGTGCTGCATAATAATATATTCTCAAATTTGGAAGCGCTAATCCACCATCAGCCTTAGCGCTGCACAAAATAAACATTTGGATACGTGCTCTTCCCTCGCCCCAAACAAACAAGGAAATAAGTCTGTCTATTTTACTAAACATTGCTCAGGGGAGGTATATCGGAGAGTGTTGAAGAATGTATAGGAATTTAGGCTGTATTACCATCTTAAAAAGGTTAATCCTTTCCGTTACCGTAAGGGGGAGTCTTTTCCAAATATGTGATTTTACTTTAAAATATTCTATAACCGGATCTATATTAAGAGATACAAATTCACTCGCCAAATTAGATATCCAGACTCCAAGATACTTAAACCTTTTGGTCCATTTAAGAGAGTGTTTAGACCTATCCTCAGAGGGAATTACACCATGAAGGGGAAATATATAAGATTTGTCCCAGTTGATCAATAGGCCTGAAAATTTTCCAAAATTATTAACCACCTCCAATAGACAGTTCAACGACGAATCTGAGTCTGACAAAAACAGCAACATGTCGTCAGCATAAAGAGCTATATAATCACACACCTCTCCAATTGGAAGCCCAACAATTAGCGGATGGTCCCTAATTAAGCAGGCAAGGGGTTCTATGGTCAGTAATACTGGAGACAGGGGACAGCCTTGCCTGGTTCCCCGCCCCAAACTAAAGGAGGGAGATGTGTAGCCGTTTACAGAAACTCTTGCTGTTGGTTCAGAATACAATAGCCGTATCCATTTAATAAACTCCGACCCCATCCTGAATCTATGCAGTACCTCCCAAAGGTATCCCCACTCGACCGAGTCGAAGGCCTTGGCAGCATCCAAGGACACCACCACTGCCCCCTCCTCGGCCACATGAGGGAACTGAATGAGTATAGAGACGTCTTAGATTTGAAACGGTGGATTTACCGGGCATAAAGCCTGTTTGATCAGGGTGAATTATTTTGGAAATTACTAAATTAAGCCTAGAGGCAAGTGTCTTAGCCAGTGTTTTAACATCGGTGCAGAGTAAAGAGGTCTATATGATTCGGGATAAAGGGGATCCTTTCCAGGTTTTGGCAAGACCATTATTAGCGCCTCTGACATAGATGGAGGCAATGAGCCCAAATCAAAAAGGCCATTATACAAATCCAGCAACTGGGGAACAAAAAAGTCTTTATAAATCTCTATAGGGAGGCCATCAATTCCCTGTGCCTTATCGCCAGGGAACGAGGATATAGCAGACTCTATTTCCTCCACCGTAATAGGCGCATTCAAAAGAGAAGCCGAGTCCTGAGAAAGACAGGGAAGTTAAATAGAATCCAAGTAGCTCGAGTCTGAGAATATTTGTCTCTTGAAGTATAAGCTTCTTCATAGTACTGAAAAAAAGTATCAACAATTTCACCACCTCTAAAAAGTTTTTAGTTTTGACTATTATAAATTGCTGAGATTACTCTACTGAACTGTTGGTCTCTTGCAAGGCAAGCCAAATAGCTTCCACCCATAACCGCCTCTGAGTATTGCCTATGTTGGGAAAATAAGAGCCGACGTTTAGACTTATGTAGGAGATAATCTCTCCATTCTATCTGATCCCTTAACCAGTGTAGACGATCATCAGGGGTATGTGAGCTTATATATAAACATTCCAAATCTCTACAACGCTGTTCCAAATCAGACTCTTTCTTCCTCTTGGAATTCTTGATTTCAGCAATACATTTAATTTGAGTTTTCCTCAAGAAGGCCTTGAATGTATCCCAAAGAGTATTCATATGTGTTGACCCTTTATTGTCAGTAAAAAACACTTCCCAAGGAACTGTAAGGCTTACTCCCGTACCCATCGTATTCAGCCAGCATGGGTTTAGCTTCCAAAATCTTACTCCTCTATCACTTGACAAATCTATACCAACAAGTACCGGGGAGTGGTCTGAGATACCTCTGGACAAATATTCTATCGAAGTTACATAAGGGGACAACAACAAGGAAGGTAAGATCAAATGTAACCTGGAAAAGATGTTATAACTAGTTGAATGACATGAAAATTGCTGTTTATTAGGATTTCTACATCTCCATACATCTACCAGACCCATTTCTTCTACTACCCGAGAGAAAGGGGTGGGACCACCTTGTATTGTTACACATAACTCCCGCCATCGACCTAAACCTGCGTGTAGAACATTAAAATCTCCCAGACATACCAGTGGGGTAGCCGGAGATAGCGCCATGAATGAGGAGGCTCTACACAAAGCATTGTTATTATATGGCGGTGGAATATATATTGCCAAAATAATAAGTGGGGAGAAGTTAACAATTGCCCTTAGGAACACATATCTACCACAGGGATCAATTTCCACATGCTCTAATGTAAAGGTCAAGGATTTCCTTATCAGTATAGATACTCCTCTAGAGTTAGCAGTGTGCGTTGAGTGATAAGCCCATCCTACCCATGGACGCTTTAAGGCTAAAACTTTGCTACCGTAAAGATGCGTCTCGGCCAAACATATTATATCTACATTATATTTTCGAAGCTGATTTAACACCAGGGAGCGTTTGATCTTTTCATTCAATCCCCTAACATTCCACGTCAGTAGTCTGAGCCCTTTCCCACCAGAGCTACTTACAGCCATATATGATCATACCCCATTGGAAAACATTGGATATATATCAAACGGAAGGAGCACATAGCTGGAAGGGAGATAATGGAGACCTGCTCTGCGCATACCAAGGCAAAAACCATTTCCTGAGTTATAGGGAAATGTAAAAACATTGTGGTATAAACAATACAAAAAATAGACATAACACAAAAGTACATTTGTAACAGTTTAACTCCCCAACCCCCACCCCGTATACCCCTTTTCCTAAAACTAAGGTACACTTTTACACTAAACAAGCTCTAAACACTAGAACGAACTTGGGAGCTACACAAACTTAGCTATAAATAGCACAAAACCTCCATTAGAAAAAGTAATAGCTGGCCCTCCACTGCCAAACCTGTAAGGCAAAATCATGGACTTCAACATATATATTTAAGGCACGTTTCTTTCTCTCGTGGAAGACCATCCAGCCATGTCATCGCCTCCCGTGGTGTAACGAAGAAATTAAATCTGCCCTGTGCCTCCACTCTGAGCCTGCCCAGGAACATCATTGAGTACGGCAGTCCAAGATCTCTCAGCTTCTGTTTAACTGTGGAAAACTGAGCTCTGGATTTCTGGACGTCCAGTGCAAAGTCCGGGAACACAGAGACATTGGTACCATTATATTTCAAAGAGCCTTTTCGACTAATCAGTCTAAGGACTGCATCTCTATCTCTGAAGTGAAGGAGCTTTGCAATAAATGTCCTGGATGTTGCCCCAGGTGGGGGAGCTTGAAATGGTATGTGATGTCCTCTCTCTACTGCAAACTGGGGTGAAAAGGCATCTTTACCAAACTGCTCAAGCAGCCACTTCTCTAGAGATTGCTCTGGGGGCGATCCCTCTGCCCGCTCCGGCAGGCCCACAAAACGGAGATTGATTCTCCTCAAGCGGCCTTCCATATCCACCAACTTGGTTTTACATTAAGCCACCAAGCTTTGCAACTCTCATTTGACTGGTGCAGATGCATCTTCCAGAGTAGAAATACAATTTTCAGTTTCACCAACCCTTTCACGTATTTTTTGTAAGTCGTGTCTCAGCAAAGAAATATCAGCTTGGACTTCGCCAATCTTATCTGTGACCCTTTTTTCCGAAGCTGTAATGGCAGATAACACTTGTTGGATAGAAGATGAAAAGAAACTTCTTCACCGCACCAAGTTAAACCCCCAATATAGATATTCGAAAGAGTCTTGTTATTTCATTTGGGGGAGGTGCTCCTACACATTGTAAAATTGTCATCCAAAAGATGGGGGAAATAGAAGGGGGAAAGGGATAAAGAAAATGTGTATTCAGGGCACTCTAATTACTATATGTAATATGATAAGTTTCTGTTAAGATTTATATCTTTATTTCATAAATTCATTAGCGAAATACTAAAAACATTGTGTAATGGAACATACTAACCTATAACATAAAATAAACATACTGTTAAAAAGTAGTAATGATACTACTATGCTGTCTCACTGTTTTCCAATTGACTATTGATAACAACGTATGTATATTATAATGTTCACATATACTATGTACATCTGTTATTGCTCAACATAAATAAACATAAGAGTCCCGTTAAGTATAGGGACACTGTTGTGGTGTAATAATAAGATGTTCACCACCATTAAGCTCTATCCTGTATAATAGATTTCTGAGTACCGGGCTTTGCCTAGCAGCTGATTTCCATAGTGCTGCTGAGTATCTACTATTAAATGCACGCCGTAGTGGGATATGTCCAATATCATAAAATACTAATAGATATTGCAGACTCCCTCAGACCCAACGGGGTGATACAGCTGTGCATCTATTATTGGATACACGCTGTAACATCAAGTATCAAATATCGTGAGATGTTGATAGATATTGTAAGCTCTCTTAGTCCAAAGAGGGTAATGTTAGACCCAATCCCTTAGATTAGTTTACTAGAGTGCTAGAGTAACTTTAAGGCATAACTATAATTAAAGTCATCAGATAAACCGCTCTAATACTATAATATTTGGCATGCCTATAAACTCTATCTCTTACTTATTCAGCTATGCTGCTATTCAATTAACTATAATGAGCCCATTGACTCGTTGCAGCATAGTATGTTTCACGCTGTGGTCATTTCCCCAAACTATCCGAGTAAAGTCTTATTCAGGGCTTAATGTTAAATGTTTATTTAGTTTTATTATATTGTCAGATATAGTAGCGTAAGGTATATCATAGCATTCCAAGCTCTCTCAATCAGACTCAGTAAATGTGGAGCAAAACCCCTTATGTCCCTTTTCTCCTTCTGTTGTGCTGCTATGGGATTTGTTATAGTGATCCCATAGACAGCTATGCTAGAGACTAATAACAGCGTGGGTTATCTAGCACTATAGTCATACCTCCCAAGCTATCCATAGGGAGTGTCACGCTGAACACAGTGTAGTTTATTAATACTAGTATAGTCTGTCTAGATTGCTGTACTAATTAACACCACTAGCGTCAGAAAGGAGAGGACTGTTTATGGGTTAATAACAGAGAATTATAGGAACATATGGAGACAGTGAGCTCAGCTAAACGCCAACGCGCGTTTCGCTAAGGCTTTATCAATGCCAAATATTATAGTATTAGAGCGGTTTATCTGATGACTTTAATTATAGTTATGCCTTAAAGTTACTCTAGCACTCTAGTAAACTAATCTAAGGGATTGGGTCTAACATTACCCTCTTTGGACTAAGAGAGCTTACAATATCTATCAACATCTCACGATATTTGATACTTGATGTTACAGCGTGTATCCAATAATAGATGCACAGCTGTATCACCCCGTTGGGTCTGAGGGAGTCTGCAATATCTATTAGTATTTTATGATATTGGACATATCCCACTACGGCGTGCATTTAATAGTAGATACTCAGCAGCACTATGGAAATCAGCTGCTAGGCAAAGCCCGGTACTCAGAAATCTATTATACAGGATAGAGCTTAATGGTGGTGAACATCTTATTATTACACCACAACAGTGTCCCTATACTTAACGGGACTCTTATGTTTATTTATGTTGAGCAATAACAGATGTACATAGTATATGTGAACATTATAATATACATACGTTGTTATCAATAGTCAATTGGAAAACAGTGAGACAGCATAGTAGTATCATTACTACTTTTTAACAGTATGTTTATTTTATGTTATAGGTTAGTATGTTCCATTACACAATGTTTTTAGTATTTCGCTAATGAATTTATGAAATAAAGATATAAATCTTAACAGAAACTTATCATATTACATATAGTAATTAGAGTGCCCTGAATACACATTTTCTTTATCCCTTCTATTTCCCCCATCTTTTGGATAGAAGATGAGTCAGCAGAATCCTGCTGGGTGGTATCAGAAGGGGGTTGAGCACCAGTCGTTGGGGCTTGCACTTCTCCTGACGAGGAGGAAGATGATTGATGGGCAATGCGCTCAAGCCTGGTAGCAGGTGTTTGCCAATGCTTTCCCGTACTTCAGACTGGCAGTAGGGCATTTTATAAAAGAGTATCACCCTGCAGTATCCGGTTAGAATATTCCAAAACTTATTAAAATATTATTCCACAAATATTCTGGAAAATGCCACGCCAGTATTCTATAGAGATGTTCTTTGCAGAGATATTGCAGGATAGTCCCCTTATATTATCGTGCTTTGTTATTACTTCACAGTGTCAGTGATGCAAAATTTTGGCAAGCAGTTATATTTCTGCAAACTTTTCAAAACTGTAAAGCGATTCAAATCAAACAAGCATCCATTAGCATCTTCAGCATACACAGCAGGGTGATACCACAGGAGCCCGCGAAACTTGGTGCCAACTAATTTTTGCCTTCAGGATATATACAATTCCCAGATTCAGCCCAGGAAAGGAACTTAGAAGGAAATAATCTCCTTTTACCTCTGTACCAGGGACAGCGTTAGGACAAAATCGATCCCCTTCTCCCGGAGACTGCAGCGCCCACCTCACATGAGTATAGCTGCTTTTTGTACTGTGCTGCAGGGAGTATTAACTCTGTCCCACTCAGTAAAGCTCCCCTTTCCGGCTGGACCGCCCTTACACGGGTACCGCGCTGACCCTCCACTAATCCCCGCCTGAGTTTCAAATTTAGGCCCCGACTTCTGCTGAGGAGTAGGCCCCAATATACAGGCTGCCAGAAAAGTCTCTCCGCTGGTGTCTTTAATGCTGTGATTCTTCTCACCATCATCTAGCAGCCTTCCACAAACAGTATAGAGATCTTTGGCAGCAAGAACCAGCATTAATCAGGATAACAATATCGGAGGAGAGCAAGAAAAGCACGACTTACTCCATATTACTTCAAGCCACGCCCCCCAATAACATTCACATTTAATAAACAGACCTATTCCACCCATCACCAGCCCTGACATTAAATTAATAGCATCTCCATTTACTACAAAGACCTATTTCACCCACCAGCCCGAAAATCTAATTATGGCTTACAACTTTTCCCACATTTAGTACAGATTATTAATTTATATATATAATTACTTTTTTATAGTATTTATGCACCATTTATTTATGTACTCCAAAGAAAATCCCCACTTCTCTCCAACCCCAGGCCCTTGAATTGCTCTCAGTTCTCATCAAACACCCTCCTTCCCTCCAGTCCTCCCTCCTGTTCTATCCAACCCCCTCTGCCCCCTCTCATCTTCTGCCTCCTCTGGCCCTTGTTCTCTCCTGCTTCCTCTGGCCCTTGTTTTCTCCTGCTTCCTCTGGCCCCTGTTCTCTCCTGCTTCCTTTGGCCCCTGTTCTCTCCTGCTTCCTTTGGCCCCTGTTCTCTCCTGCTCCCTCTGGCCCCTACTCTCTCCAGCTCCCTCTGGCCCCTATTCTCTCCAGCTCCCTCTGGCCCCTATTCTCTCCAGCTCCCTCAGGCCCCTATTCTCTCCAGCTCCCTCAGGCCCCTATTCTCTCCAGCTCACTCTGGACCCTGTTCTCTCCAGCTGACTGCATGTCTGTACTTCCGTTTTACAACACAAAGCAGAGCTACATTAAGCTTTGTGAATTTAAAGTGGCAATGGCAGAACCCCACAACTGGACAAATTATTGTAAGGGTTAGGGTTGCCACTTTAAATTCACAACCCTCAATGTTACTCTATTTTGTGGTGTCAAACGGAAGTGCCGCCATGCAGTCAGTTCGGAATTGATAGCAGTCTGCAAGGTACAGTTTTCGGATATGTTCTATGTCTGCATTTATGTAGGTCAGCATTTCAAGCAGGCCGGTTTAATAGCAATCGGGTTATTTTTGTCTATATAGTCAGTGTCGTTATTATAAGCATCGCATTATTCCTCCTGTTGAGCTGATCCATGTGTCCATAGCATGGAATATGCAGTCACTGGGACGTCTGGGTAGCTTTTGCACAGACAAATAAAGTGCCAGGAACTTGGGGGAGCACCTTCAAAACTATTTTGGCTATATGAAAGATTCATGTAGCTTTCTCAACTTGACCCATCTCTCTTTTACCATCTGATCTGTCTTTGACCTCCTGATGGATCAGAGGGGCAGATAGTATCAAGCCTAAGACCATGGGCTCTACATTTGTCCTGCCATCACAGTGAGCTCTGTTAAAAAAAGTATCATTTTTTCATAAAGTTTTCTTCACCATCTACAGAAATATTAAACTATTTTTACGTGCCTCGTGCATATAAAAAACTGCAATCTCTAAATGTTTACAGAGCATACATCATCCTGACATTTCATTTGACACATGGGTTTGAAGAGAAAACAGAATCTTGACCTATGTAGCACTCCAGGTGTTACACCTGGAGTGCTACATAGGTCAAGATTCTATTTTCTCTTCAAACCCATATGCTATATATATGACCTTAGCAGCCCCTCACGTAGTAAAGTTAATTCAAGAGTGAGGTTGGTTGTTGTCTAGTGCGGAGCGGTTTTTCCCCTTCCCCCATTTTCCCAGCTTTCCCTTGGGATCACATTTCATTTGACACATCTGGTCATTGCAGTGCACATGATTTGTTCATGAACGTATGTATACAGGCCTTCAATTGGTTCCAGGAATTCCTAAGCCCTCAGCTGGATAAAGACAAGTAGATCTCATTGTTCTAGCCGATCGTTGGAGGACTGTATTTGTGGTTTGATGCAGTGAGGTCTGCTGATGTCCGCACACACAGGCTTTACTAGTCAGCTCAATCAAATACATTCAACCTGATTGACAAGTTGCTCAGACCCCCACACAGAACAATGTCAGGATAATTTGATTAAGATATTACATTGACCAACCAAGTGACCGTGTCAACTGCTGTATTCCTTGCTAATATATAAAAGCTTGTTGAAAGGAAAATGAAATTATATCAATGATTATATGGCACAAAGTAATCACATATGCAATATAGTTTGATAATCACCCAAGTTATATGTGCATATGTAGAGGAAGTCAGATCTTTGACCTTATTGGAGACCTTAGAAGATATTGGGGGTGCAGCTTTGTGATGTCTTTAGCCTATTTTTCACAGGCATTTTTATTATTTAGGATATCAAGATGGCATCACTTGTAAATGTTTGCTCATGAAAGGAAGATTTGGCAAGCTTGGTATATTGGATCCCACAGAAAATGTGGGATATATGTAGAAATGTGGCAGATTTAACTCAGAAAGGGAAATCAAGATTGCATTTTATGGGATTGGATATTCAAATCAGGGGCGGGCTGGCCCGTGGGGCAGGGGGGCATGTGTCCCCCGGGCCAGTCAGAAAAAGTGTGTTTCGGACCGGCCCCCCTCCCGCTCAGTGATAGGCCAAGCATTCTGCCTGGCATATATACTGTCTGTCTGTGTGACATATATACTGTCTGTGTGTGTGTGTGAGGAGCATATATACTGTCTGTGTGTGTGTGTGTGTGTGTGTGTGTGTGAGGAGCATATATACTGTCTGTCTGTGTGTGTGAGGAGCATATATACTGCCTGTGTGTGTGTGTGTGTGGCATATATACTGTCTGTTTGTGTGAGGAGGATATATACTGTCTGTGTGTGTGAGGAGCAGATATACTGTCTGTCTGTGTGTGTGTGACATATATACTGTCTGCAGGGCCGGACTGGGACTAAAAATCAGCCCTGGCATTTAAGGTACACAGGCCCACCTCAGTTCCAGCAGGAATGAAAATATGTGCCGAACATGGCGTGACCTCATTGTGTTGTGATGTGAATGAGTTCTCTGTACAGCGCTGCGGAATTAGTGGCGCTATATAAATAAATGATGATGATGATGATGATGATGGGTGTGGCCAACATGGGGCATTGATACATACATTATGATACATTACATTTATCATTTTAGACAAATACACAGGCCCTACTTTTAGAAGCACACAGTTTTACCTTCACAAGCAGTAGGTTGTGAAGCGGGACATACCTCCCAACTGTCCTTGCAGCGGACCAAATCCTGACTAAGGGAGACAGTCACCCAAATTCAGGACTGCCCCACCAGATTCAGGACAGTTGGCAGACTGTCCTGCTCTCTCCTACCTGTCTTAGTCACTTTCACCACTTGTAGCAGATGGTTTCTTTAGCTCAGTTCATTCTTCTCTTGATCCTGGAATATTGGATGCCCTATTTTGAAAAAAAAAAATGGGTACATGAGATTTAAAAAACTCCAACCAGCCCCAATGTTAAAACAATAGCACTCACGTTTTATAATTAGGCCTCCCTCCAGTCCCCACAATAATAATATTCACATTTAATAACTAGACTTATTTCCCTCCATCCAGCCCCAACATTAAATTAACAGTATACCCATTTACACAAGGCATATTTCCCTCCCTCCAAACAGTCCCAGCAATAAATTAAATTGCATTAAAATTTAATAAATATAGCCATTTTCCACAACCATCCCCGACAATAAATAATTCATATTCACATTTAATAAATAGCCCTCCTCCCCAAAATTAGCCCCATATTCAACGGATAGCCCTAAACCACCCCAGCATTAAATTAAAGGTTCCTTCACCTCACCTTAAATAATTAGCCCCCACCTACACTCCCCCATTAAATAGCATACCTCCCACACTATATTAAGATCCTCCCTTCCCTCACATATTATATTAAAATAATGCACATGCGCACACACACTCACACACTATATGAACATGGCCAAAAGCACACTATAGCAACATGGGGCCACATAGAAACACTATTAGCCACACAGACACGCTCTTAGCCACACACACTATTTGCCACACAATTGGCCACACACACACACTATTTGCCATACAGTCACACAGCCACACCATTAGGCCCACACACACTATTTGCCACACAGTCACACTAATAGCCCCACGCACACTATTTGCCACACAGTCACACTAATAGCCCCACACACACTATTTTCCACACAGTCACACTAATAGCCCCACACACACTATTTGCTACACATACATACATACATACAGCCACACATACAGCCACACACACAGACACTTACACAGACACTTACACTTACCTTTGGACATCCAGCAGCAGCACTCTGCGCGCTGCTCGGCGGACGGAGATCAATGACTGCCGCCTATGCGAGCAATCACATGGGACGGCGCCACGTGATAAGTGCAGTCCCATGTGATTGCTCGCATAGGCGGCAGTCATTGATTCTCCGTCCGCCGAGCAGCGCGCAGAGTGCTGCTGCTCGGCGGGCATGTGGACCAGCCTTTCTGGCATTTGCCAGAAGTGCCAGTAGCCAGTCCGGCCCTGACTGTCTGTGTGTGTGAAGAGCATATGTACTGTCTGTGTGTGTGTGTGGCATATATACTATCTGTGTGTGTGAGGAGCATATATACTGTCTGTGTGTGTGAGGAGCATATATACTGTCTGTGTGTGTGTGAGGAGCATATATACTGTCTCTGTGTGTGTGTGTGTGTGTGTGTGTGTGTGGCATATATACTGTCTGTGTGTGTGAGGAGCATATATACTGTCTGTGTGTGTGAGGAGCATATATACTGTGTGTGTGTGTGTGTGTGTGTGTGTGTGTGTGTGTGTGTGTGTGTGACATATATACTGTCTGTGTGTGTGAGGAGCATATATACTGTCTGTGTGTGTGAGGAGCATATATACTGTCTGTGTGTGTGTGTGTGTGGGGGGGGGGCATATATACTGTCCTGTGTGTGTGAGGGGCATATATAGTGTGTGTGTGTGTGTGTGTGTGTGTGTGTGTGTAGGGCCAGTGTATTGTGTGTGTGTATTGCTATTTTATTTGTGTTGATGGTGGTGCAATTTAATTTAATAGTGGGGCCGATGAAGTTAAGATGGTGTGATTGGACCTTTAATTTATTGCTGGGGTGGTTGGTGATCTATTAATTGAATGTAGCGCTGTTTGGGGATAATGAGGTCTATTTATTTAAAGTGATTATGTATTATTCAATGCCTGGTATGGTTGTGGGAAATGGTTATATTTATTAAACGAAAATGCTATTTAATTTATTGCTGGGGCTGTTTGGAGGGAGGGAAATAGGTTTATTTATTAAATGGGAATACTATTAAATTTAATGTCAGGGTTAGTTGGAGGGAAATAGGTCTATTTATCAAATGTAGATAGTATTATTGGTTGGAGTTTTCTAAATTTCATGTACCCATTTTTTTCTCCAAATAGGGCCTCCAATATTCCAGGATCCAGACAAGCAGCAAATGAGCTAAAGAAAATTGCAGCCACAAGTGGTGACAGTGACAAGAACAGGTAGGAGAGAGCAGGGCAGTCTGTCAACTGTCCTGAATCTAGTGGGGCAGTCCTGAATTTGGGTGACTGTTTCACTTAGGACAGTTGGGAGGTATGTCCAGCTTCACCGTGTACTGCTCGTGAATGCATAACTGTGTACACCTAACAGCAGTGTACACAGTATTGCCTGTGTATTTGTCTAAAATGATAACCATGTTACATCATAGAGCGTTACCCTGTCTAAAGTGCCCAGGCCCCCCAGAGGCTTAATCCAGCTCTGGGCATAAAAACATATATATGGATTAAGCAACACTAAAATAGCCTCTTTTTATATAGATAAATATATATATTGTACCAAAAACCACCCTTTAAGGATGGGCCGCTACTTATGGGCCAGTGCGGTGTGCTTGCCCCCCGGGCCAAAGTCTGCCAGCCCTCCCCTGATTCTAATGCAGTCTAAGGGTGGAGGCTCTGCATATCAGGATGTTTTTCAGTTGTACAAATATGTATATAAAACTGCAGTGGTGTTCATCACCTTGCTTACTGGCTTCAACACAATGGCTTTTGTGTCATCTGTACACGCAATACATAGCAGAACCACATTAATAGAGCACATTGACATGTAATAGGAAAATATATTATTGAATCTCTCCACCTCCAGCTCTTTTATTGTTTTGTCTGTGCACCTTATTTACTTGGAACTGAGTTGGACAGGTTTTATTTATTGTGTGACTGTTGTTAACAAAAAATGTCACTTATTTCTTAGACTCCCATAACTGGTACCTCATAAAGGTTTCATATAACAATACTAGCTCCTAGCAATCTCCTTGTGCCCCTCCTCCTCTTCCTATCTCTTTTTTTACTTTCTATATAGAAAAAAACACTTTACCTACCAGATATAATGGTTATTATATGTTAGGACATATGTACATGTCCTATATATTCTGATATACAAATGTTTATCCAGTTTTATTTTTTTGTGTCTTTGCATATTTTAAATTCATATCTAAAAATGAAACTAAAGAGAATAAGAAGAGTTACTAAAATGTATTCATAACAGCATAACATAAAAGTAAACTCCATTTATATAAGTGGCATAATTTAGCATTGAACATTTTTTTAAGAGTGTACTTCCTCATAGCTGGTGGGAACATTCAGGGATTTGTAAAAGAAAAAGACAATCATTATTTGCATGAAGAGGACGTAAATGTTTAAAAAAGGGAAGAAAATAATAAACAAATTAAACATGATCAGTTGCACCATGAGAGAAGGGCAGTTTTATTTTCTATTTCATGCTGTAGAAAAAGTGACCTATCACCTAATTCTTGCCCGGTTCGGATTTAGAATAAAATAAAATGTAACCTAGGTGTCCCGTGAAGCCTCAAAATACCTTGGAGTACTCTTAATGTGGTTATCCATTAAAACTTCTTCCTCCATTCCTGCAGTACATAAGAGGTCCCTAGTCCTTATAAGAGCTTTATTCAGCTCCATTTCATGGGACTAAACAGTGTGAGTTGCTGCATCTTATTTGACCTATGCTCAGTGGTCGAAGTGGAAATTTAGAAGTGGTGGTATGGAAAGTGTAATGGGTATGTAAGTGAATGTTATTTGATAGTTTTACAATGAGGCCAGTAAGAGAAGTGGCGGTATGGCATACCCCTGTATACACCACCACTTCAACCACTACCTATATTATAAAATTAGCTTCTGGTGCCAGAGGTGTGGTGGTGTTGGTATTTGCTACTTTCTACAGTCTTTGCCTTGAAAACAAATATTTAGAAATCTTACCGCCATCGTATAATTTCTGTTATTTTAGGTTATTTTGAGCATTCGCTGCTGAACCTTTGTTGAGACATGAGCTCAGATGGGAGAAAGATCTAGAACTTCCTATAGACAACAACATGTAGATCAAAATTAGGTCCAAAGTGTCTAAGGTTTCCATTTTAACTTACAAAAATGTATACAAAAGTTATACCAGGTGGTACCTTGTATCAATGAGATTACATAACATATTCCCAGCTACCTCCCCCCTATGCTGGTGTGGGTGTAGGTTCAGGGGAGTTTTCATTCATTTCTGGTGGCACTGCCCAAAGATCTCACATTTTTCATAGGAAATTCATGTAATGCTTTGGACACTAAATTTAGACTTTTTCCCTGGTCCGATCTTTTATGCCTTCCCATTCCTTGTTTGGGAGCACATTCTGGTATAACTTAAATGTAATAAAATCTTCTATAGCTAAACATTGGAATAATGCATGTCCATCTGCTGTTCAGCATGTTAAAAACAAAATTTGGCTTATTGCCTCCATAGAAGAAAATGACTTTAAATGCAAGGGAAAGCAGATAAATTCTATATGGGAGTCTTGGCCTATGTTCAGCTCATACACCCCTGCCACTCCATAAAAATTTGGTACTTTTTCAATAATATCCCTAATGGACGATCTTATTATATTGTGTGGCCCTTTCACAGAACAATGAATAAATCAATTTAAACTTAGTATGATAACTTAGTAGGCATTATCTGCAATTTTCTCACAGTGAATCCTGGGTTATGCACTCCCATCCCCCTTCACTACACCTCCAGCCCCTCCCATTTTCTAAGTTTAAAAATACATAAATGACACACTAATGTTTTTTCTTTATTTATTTTTGTACCAGTGTTAAATTACTGACCTCTGTGTATTTATGTTGTTTGTACAAGTTTTCATTTTATAAAGAAAGTTTTTTTTTGTTATGTTTTTTTTTTTTAAATGTGACTGCACTAGTGTGTGCCTTCTCTTTCTCTCTTCTTATACACACAGTGTTATATGCAAACATTTGGTCAATTTGCAAGCTACACTAAATAACACAACTTCCGCAAGTCCCAAACCTAAACATTATATATTTATGCACTTTAATACACAATTACTATTTATTTGCTCAATGTAACAGATTACTTGTAGTCAGCTAATAACACTTTCATACTGCCGCCCCTGCAATATCCTGGGTTTTTGAAGCCGGGTTTTTGCAGGGTCTCGGAGCGTCCCAGCTCAGAAACACCATTCATACTGCACCTCGGACCCGGGAATTTCCCGGGTTGACCCCATTCATACTGCACAAGTCTGTGCCCTGGCAATTTGTGGGAGTCATCACCAGAGCACTTTTCATTGGCTGAAAGCTGAAATATGACAAAAAAATTCTCTCTCTCTCTCTCTCTCTTTTTTTTTCATGCTTTAGCATTTTATACCCACTCTTCCTCGTAGAACTTGTTTAGCTCAAAAATATTATTTTTACGACATGTTTGAGATGTCCCCGCCCACTGTCAATATTGAGCAAGTCTGGAATCTGTGAAGGCCATCCAAAACTTTCATCTTTATTTCCTGTAAGTACTTTGTGGTACATGTTGAGGTATGTTTCTGATTGTTTTTTTCCTGGAACATCCAGACTACTTTCAGCTTCAATTTCTTCACTGATTCCCAGGCATTAGTTTTCAGAACTTGTTAATAGTTAGTTAAATCCATTATTCCTATCACACAGTCAATATTTCCAGTTCTGACTGCTAAACCCCTCCCCTGAATCTCCCCTGACCCACCCCATGCCTAACAAGGTGTAGTAAGGTGTGTTTTTCTTTGAATGCCTCACCTGTTCCAAAAGTTATCTTCTGTGGCGTGGCCAAAAAGTAAATGTTTGTTCCAAAATGGTTCTGGCTTTAAGTTGAGTTTTGTGATGATGTTATAGGAAAGTGTTCCTACTTACCTCTTAAATGCAGATCATTTTTGTGCAATAAACTCTTTATTGCAGACCTGTGGAACACTACTCTGGAATCAGCTAGACCTTATTGTAGGTCCTTTACAGTGATATGTCGGTTTTGCTTTGCACATCTGATCAGTTTACAAGCAGTTATATCAGAGATAATTTTGGGTTTTCCAGCTCACAGTTATTGCAATGACGTCAAAAGTTCCTCTTAATAAATTGTATCAATGAACTATATTGTATCAATGTAGTTTATTTCAGCTAAATTACATGTGGGGCTTAGCTGCTACTAACCAAACCGAGCGGTTTTCTCACTCTCTGACTAATCAGAGTGAAGTCGTTCTGTATTGGTTATTAGAGACAGGCCTCCCGACCTGTCATTAATGACAGGGCTCTGCAGGTAACAGGATGCGGAGTGTGTAAGTTGTTTATTTTTTCCTTAAGGATTAAAAGCTGGAAGACTAAGAGGATTCCCAGCATGGATTTAGGTGTGTAATAAATTGGCAAAATAAGGTGTCATTTAGTATTTAATAAAATACTTTTTTCACAGTGTTTGTGTTTTGTTTATAAATAGTATTTTTTTCTGTACCACTACATGTCCCAGCAAGTTCTGGATGCCAGGACACACTGGCACTTGTAGTATATTAAGCGCCAGCATGTCCTTGCAGCCATAGATATTCTGACACCAGTAGTTCTACAAGATTCACAGTTTATGTCTGGTATAGCTTCCTGGAAACAGTAGTGCCACAGAATAAAATGCAGATTTCTTGCTTTTCATCAACAACTTGCTACGCGTTATGATATGCTTAAAGCATATGATATTCTTTAAATATATGCAGCAGGCACATTTAACATAGTATGCTACGTCACCTGCATCTGAAGATACATGCAGCTCAGCATGTACAAGTAATTACATTATTTTGTCGAACACGTTTTAAATATGCATGAATTTCATCCAACCCTACATGAGACTCTTTATGCCTAATAATAAGCCCCCAGCTACAATATGAGATCCCAGCATGGCTAACACCAAGGACCTCAGGCAAGGAGAGTCTGACCCTTTGTAAGGCTGCGGGAACATCAGCCGGGTAAGTCATACATTGAAATGTTCACCCCAAAAAAATAAAAATGACACTTTCGGATTGTTGAACAGAAAAACAAATGACCAGGTCAGTCTTATTTTTTTTTAAAGGGTAAGAAGAGGACCGTCCTTTAGGACTGGAGGTAGAGTCAAACCATAAGTATACCGCCATAAGGTACCAAGAATTAAGCTGGGTACACACTACAGAAAATTACTGCAGTTGCGATTTCTGTAACGATTTTACTGAAAGACCTGATTTTACTGAAAAACCTGATGAGCATGCAGAATTATGTGTACACACCTACATGATTTACCTTCAGATCTGTGCTCTTCATCTGTCATAACCATCTGCTGCAAAGATCATGACTCTGCACACTCTATAGAGATCTGCCTACACTGCTGGTCGTGAGTGCATACACATTTGCCTGACATCGTTCCATCTTTGATCATGATTTTTAGGAAGGTTAAAAAACCAAATCAAACGATACAGGACCTCATTTAGAGTTGGACGCAAAGTCCGTTTAAGAAGTGTAGGAGTGGGAGTGTGCCGCAGCTTGGTAGGGTATTACGAGTGGCAAGCAACCCCAGTTGCGTCCCACTCTTAATACCCTATCGAGCTGTGAGCAGTTCCTGCATCTAGCTAACGCTTGCGCCACCTAATTCCTGCTGCACAACTTTAGCCCTGTTTTGACGTCTGTTGCGTCTGCGCCTCACAGCGACTAGGATGTATTTACATGGTCACGCCTTCACAAGTCGGCATTCCTCCCATTCTCTCGTAGTGAGTCGCAAGCTGTCGCAAGTGTTAATTGCGTCCAAGATGCAGGCGGATTTGGTGCTTTCTGCACATGCGTGGTAGTGTTTTTTTGTTGGATGCGCCTAAAACGGACTTTGCGTCCGACTCTAAATGAGGTCCACAATGTGCTTTGGTAAGTTAAAACATGATCGTGGGAGCATACACATTAATGCAATATGTGACTAAATGGTCGTTTAGCGTGTGACCGGCGCAATACCTGTAGTGTGTAACGAACTTTACTTTTATACTGTAGAACTCTTTGGGAGGTCATGTACAAATCTGCAAAAGTTGAAATAAGTGCACCAGTACATTCTATGATGCAAAGTTTATATATCTGACACTTAACATAAAGGAAGTGGGATGCTATTTTCATTCATGAATTAAACAATAGTTAAACAAGGGTGAATCACACAGTATTTTAGAAGTGAAATGGGTAAGGTAAAATTACTATGGTAACAGACAGTACAGTGTGATGGCAGTTTTACGGTTTCGGATGATGTGCATAGAACTACTGTACTGATGATTATTTAATATATTTATCACATTTCTCAAAAACACTTCTATAGAGAGGATTCAAAAATGTATAAAAGCTTTAACAGGGTAACAAACTAATATGAAAGCAAAGTATTGAACTGCTGCAAGCCAAGTTCACAATTTCTAGAGTACACAGTGCTGGTTCACTGTTGACAGTGCTGCTGCAGTCTGCAGTGTACGCAGTGCTGGTTTACAGATTTCAACATACACAATACTGGCACAGAGTCTCCAGTGCACACAGTGCTGGTTCAAAGTTTCCAATGTACACAGTGCTGGCTTCAGGGCACTCAGTGGTGGTTCAAAATATGCAATGTACACAATGCTAGTTTACATTACATCATAAATGACCACCAGTGCTGGCTCCAGTGTACAAAGTTCTGGTTCAGAATAGCCAATGTACACAGTGTTGGTTCAGAGTCTCCAGTGTAGACAGTGCTGGTGCAGAGTAGCTAATGTACACGGTGCTGGTTCAGAGTAGCCAGTGTACTGTACACCATGCTGGTTCAGAGTAGCCAATGTTCACAGTGCTGGTTCAGAATGTCCAGTGTACACCATGCTGGTTCAGAGTAGCCAATGTTCACAGTGCTGGTTCAGAATGTCCAGTGTACACCATGCTGGTTCAGAGTAGACAGTGTTCACAGTGCTGGTTCGGAATGTCCAGTGTACACCGTGCTGGTTCAGAGTAGCCAATGTTCACAGTGCTGACGCAGAGTCTCCAGTGTACACCATGCTGGTTCAGAGTAGCCAATGTTCACAGTGCAGGTTCAGAATGTCCAGTGTACACCATGCTGGTTCAGAGTAGACAGTGTTCACAGTGCTGGTTCGGAATGTCCAGTGTACACCGTGCTGGTTCAGAGTAGCCAATGTTCACAGTGCTGACGCAGAGTCTCCAGTGTACACCATGCTGGTTCAGAGTAGCCAATGTTCACAGTGCTGGTATAGAAAGTCCAGTGTACACAATACTGGTTCAGAGTAGTCGGTGTACACAGTGCTGGTTCACAGCCTGTTAGGGGTGCAAAAATTTGCATCTCCGAATAGCAGGAGTTGGGCAGGGTTGGAGTGTTCCTCGCAGAGCACAAATTAGGAACATGAGTGTACCTACATTTATACCCACATACAAAAAAAAAGTGAGTACAATAACTAAAAGTGTAGTTTTGTAAAACCGCACGTTATTTGCTGATTTTATGTGTGGTTTGGAAACTGTGAGATTTACTAAAGGCCAAACTGCACATAAAATAGTATGTTTCGAAAGCACACGGCTTGACATAGCCATCCAGGTTTTTTGCAAATGGCAGGCATACAAACCATGGAATTTATTAAGCTGCAGCTTGCAAACCTTCAGAAAAAAAGACAGTTTTTGTAGACATGGTTTTGACAGGTGAGATCGCTCAAACCGCATGCTGTTTGCTATCCCTCGATCCTAAATATTGAAATAACATGGTCCCAATCCTAAATATCGAAATAATATAGCCCAATCCTAAATATCAAAATATTATGGCCCCCTGGTTTTACTATTCGGGTTTGACAAACCACATCAGATGCAGTTTGCATTTACAGCGTCCAAACTACAGGATAGTAAAACCGCATTTGACGTGTGGCGTTTTGCAAACTGTACATAACAACCATTAGTAAATCTACCCCCAAGATCTTGTTTTGCGGGACAAGAGCTTATAAATTAGATAAAGGGGTGGAGAAGGAGCATTTAAGGGCATTCCCTGGTTTACAACAGGGTATACAGTATGTAAGTCTATACAAATGGTCTTGATGCTTCCACTATCTCTTAGGTAGCAGAGATTGACCTTCATCCTGTGCTTATCTTGGGACACACGTTGCACAGTCTCATCTTGCAAAGTCTCAGCTTTTTGACCTGTATGGGGTTCATTTAAAACACTCTAAAGCTGCAGGTTTAAGCAACACTATTTTGTATAAAAACACTGTACCACCTACAGGCTGAGCAAAGGTACTGCACTGACAAAATATCGGCGATGTACAGTTTCTGCTATAACATTTACAGCAACAAAGATAACTGCTAAATATATTTTAAAAAATATTAAAATCTGAAATTTTTTAAGATAAAAAATATTTCTTGCATAATCTAGCAATTCTGAGATAAATAGGTATCATTTTGCTGTAATGTATACTGTTTTGCTAACAGGCCAATCATCCGTTCTCCATTATCCTTTTAGCAGGACTCATTGGTGTACTGCTGTGGTTGTTAGTGCTGAGTGAGCTGGTTAGATTAGGCATTGCATTGCTCCTGCACGATTAGTGGCATTAGGTCGCGGCCTGGCATTGATCATGGTTGTTGCTGGTACTGGATCTCAGTGGCAGTGAAAAAATCTTCCAGGATGCCTTGCAAATATTCAAAGGTTGGACGCTGCTCTGGGTTTTGTTGCCAGCACTGTAGCATGATGGTATACAACTCCTGTGGGCAGTTTGAGGGGCACGGCATGCGGTAACCACGCTCCAAAGCAGTGATCACTTCCAAATTGGACATTCCTGGAAGAGTGGAGAGTTTTAGTAACTTTTCTCAATTATTAAATACTCATATCAGTCCTGACAAGTGTGAAAGTCATACTAATTGGTGTCGTCATGCCACAGGAACCTAGAAAATCCATTGTCTACATTCTCATGAATGGCTCACCCTACAAATTGTCTACTTCCGCTGTGTGCAGTAAACAGGTATATTTTTATAGGAGAACACCATGCAAACAAAATATTTAATCAATAAATCTCCCTCCTCCAAGGGGTAAAAAGTAGAGGTGCAATACTCCGACATCCGTTCTTGGCAACCATTCGCCCTCAATGGCTGCTCCTCTAGGCATAAAAAAATGAAGAATTATAAAAGGGCCATAGTCTTACGGATATAAATTAACATAAAACCCAGCTGAAATCCACAGCCACAAACATTGTAAACCCACTAAGTTCACAAACTAAATAAATAAACCTGATTCTATAATGTTGAATTTATGAGCCAGACTGTTATTTTAGGATTTGTCCCTACTCTCCCAGCTGTAGACAAGGATGTAATGGTTAAGGGGAAGGGCTGCCTGAAATGCGTAATCACTGTCATATAAAGAAGATATATTTTAACTTTTTTTCAATAAATCAATTCCTGGGGGTAAATGTATTAAACTGCGATTTCTGCAAATTGTCGATATTTGGCGACTTTGACAGCTAAATTTAAAACGGCAATGACTTTAAGGGCAAACCTTGCCCTTCATCATCATCATCATCATTTGTTTATATAGTGCCAGCAAAGTCTGCTTACGAAACACAATAAAAAAACAATACTGGGTAAAGCAGACAAAGGGGTAATAATTCCCTGCTTGCAAGGTTACAATCTATGGGTACCCTCGAGGACATTGCCATTTTAAATTTAGATGTCAAAGTCACCAAATATCGTTGATTTTCAGAAATTGCAGTTTAATAAATTTACCCCCTGGAGTGCTAGTTTTCGTGTAGCAAAGTATGCTTAGAAACATTGGGGGGGGGGGGGGGGGGATTATATAAAACCGGATGGAACAGAAGGTGGAGGTAAATTGTCTTTGGTATGGTTGTAAATATCTCTACATTCTATTAAAAAACACTACTTTTAACTCCACTTTAGAACATGAATCTAGTTGTGGGTACGCAAATATACACAAGATGATGCTCTCACCAGGGTATGGGGTCCTCCCATATGTGCAAATTTCAGTCAACAAGACGCCAAATGACCAGACGTCAGATTTTATGGTGAAGGAACTGTAGTTTGCAGCCTCGGGTGCGGTCCATTTTATGGGGAACTTGGCTCCTAATAAGCAGGTAAAGAGTATGTCAATCATCAATATTACTTATCACGGGTCATTATCTCAGAAGGATTGTGTGCCTGACTTGTCTGTGTGTATGTCTTATAGATGAGTATCCTGCTATTAGTATGACATCTTGGCCATAGTTACCTATGTTTGCCTATTGTTGTATGGTTGCTTATTTTCCCATGTTAAATTTAAGTGATTTGTTGCAAGAATTATATTTATATGTGTAAAGTTATATAATGGAAAGTTTGCATGCTCATCGTAATTTTAAAACACATTGTATGGGTCAGTGTTGTTGCTCCTTTATTTACCCTCTCTGGCTGTGTACTCGCAGTCCTCAATCAGTCGAGCTAAACCAAAGTCTGCAATCTTACACGCCATGGTCGCTGACACTAGGCAGTTTGCGGCTCGCAGGTCACGGTGGATATAATTATTCTTTTCAATGAACCGCATTCCTTCAGCAATCTGTTGATGTGTAGACAGTGGGAACAAAATACACATAAGTCTGGATGAGATTTGTGGATTGAGCACAAGAAACAGAGCTCCGTATAATTACAAAGGTCTCACCTGGGCGGAAAAGTCAATAAGTTGCTGCAGTGGCAGGCAGCTCCCTTCCTGACTCTTCAGAAAGTCCAGCAGACTTCCCTTTTGCATGTATTCAGTAATTATGAATATTGGCTCTTCCCGAGTCACCACGGCATGCAGGCGTACCAGCCTCTCGTGCTGTAATGTCTTCATCAGATTTGCTTCTTCCAGAAAGGCCTCGGGGGACATACTTCCTGGCTTCATTGTCTTCACAGCTACCTGTGTGTGCCCATTGTATGTTGCTGGGGAAATTCAGGGGCAAAGAGTTGTCAGTTGGCAATGTCATGATACAAAGGTGGGTGGGTGAAAAGAAACTATTACACTATTGGGGACTGGTGTATGACAAAGGAAAGGAAGTGAGGGTTCACAAATGTAGGGGAGGAATAGTGAACGACTGTATGTGAAAGATAGATTGTGTATGAGAGATAAGTTGTGTCTTGGTGGGGTTAGCATATTGTTTTTAGGTATTTATGGAAGGAAACTAGTACTTTAATAGATAGAAGTGCTCAAAAACTTCTTAAAAAAGTTAAAATAAAAAGTAAATAACAATTTTGCTAAAATCCTGTTTCACAGCGACTGTCAAACCCAAAATAGGTAGAAATATATAGAGCATTTGGGGGGTTTCAAGCATTGCTCCTCTAGAACCCACAGACAGTAGAACAGAACTGACTATGCTGAAACTCAGTGGAGAATTAAAACATAGTTCTGAAACAGTTACAGAGATTATCAATGTAACAGGGCTGACAGAGGGGACACTATCATAGATAATATCACTACAGTGCATGGATGTTTTTATGTTTTGTTAGCCAATAATGCACACATTTGGGTGGCTTTCAGGAAAACCTCCCAACTTCAGACAAGAACAAGCTGTCAGCAGCTTGTACCCTATGCAGATGGAATGATATTGGGGTAATCTTCTCAGCCACTTTGTAAGGCATAAAAGCCCTATAATAGAGGTAGAACTTGTATATTTACCTTATTAAATAAGTTGATTTATTTATTGTGGATGCTGCAAAAAGAAATCCATTCCTTACCTAACCAAACATCTCCAAACTGCCCAGCTCCAAGCTTCTTTTCCAAGGACAGTGATTCTCGTGGGACCTCCCAGGCATCCTTCTCCCATGGTTTCTCTGGACGGGCAGTCTTACAGGGTGTGGTGAGATACTGGCACAGTCCATCCATGTTATCTGTGCATAGAAATGATCACACTGGTGTCAAAATAACTTCAATTGTTTTCATACAGGTACTGATCCATAGAGCAAGCAGACATTGATATTTACCTCTCTCTACACAAAAATTGTTCTCATAAACTGAACTCACCGACAGACTTGTCCCGTTATTTAGAAACACGAAAGGTAATGTTCTCCCTTAATTATTATCCAAGGAATTTCCTCCTCCATCAAAAATGTTTTTTAAACCAATTATGTTATTTAAACTACTTGTCTGGACCATTCAGCACTTTTTTCTGACCCTGCAGAATTCTCAGCCATCCAGCTCATACTTCCTGCAACCATGGGGCAGCTGTCTGGTCACACCTCTGCCTTACAGTAGACTGGCTGTGTGATATACAATACAGTAAAAGTCCATGGAAACAGTCCCCTGCAGAGAAGACTGCAGGGGACACAAAGTAGACTTGAGGCTGAATGGTGAACATGGTTCATATGAACACTAAGGGGGTAAATATGTCAAGCTGCAAGTTTCTGGAGTGTTTGAAAAGTGCAGATGTTGCCTATAGCAACCAGATTCTAGTTATAATTTATTTAGTACAGTCTACAAAATGACAGCTGGGATTTGATTGGTTGCTATAGGCAACATCTCCAATTTTCAAACCCGCCAGACACACGCTGTTTGATAAATTTACCCCCAAGTAAGTTTGCATAGAAAAAATGTTGTTGTTGGAGCGATAAATATTTTTGTAACATTACACTGATGCTAACATGCCCTTTTGGACACTGCTAATATTAGGCTGTGTATTATACATGAACACAGAAACATCAGTTTGGATCTCACTTTGATAGTAGATGACCAGTTCCTGCAGAGAATGAAACGTTTTCCGGGGTGAGACAAAGTAACCGCCTTCATCCAGGCTACGAATCTTGTAATGTTTCACCATGTTTCCAGACTGAACGTTGAAGTCTCTAACTGAAAGTGAGAAGCAGCCTGAAAAAGATTGGTAAAGGATGTAAGACATCTATATAGGACTTGTATGGATTGTACTGACAATTTACACCATTGGGTAAATTTATCAAGCTGCTGGTTTGAAAAAGTGGAGATGCTGCCTATAGCACGCAATCAGATTCTAGCTATCATTTATTTAGTACAGTCTACAAAATGATAGCTAGAATCTGATTGGTTGCTGTAGATAACATCTCCACTTTTTCAAACTTGTAGCTTGAAAAATTTACCCCCATGACTCTTCACTGACTTTGGAAAGTCACAGCAAAGCCTCAAACCTTCTGTTTGTGCAGAGAGAAATCATCTCACACGTCAGCCTCACAAAGTTGGGTCCCATTATTCCAGACTCAAATCCAAAATTCAGAGGTTATACTGCCACCCCCCACTTCATATTTAAAAAATGGAGACTCTAGATTCCAAGACGTACGAGTACACAGATAGTAACGACCTTCCATTTCAGCCACACACAAACTCAATCACCTTTCATGGTCTCACTGTCCCGTATCATGAAAGAGCCAGTCTCATTCCCAGGGGACAGAAGCTGCCGCTCTGCTTCTTTTCTACTGACCTCTTTAAAATACCATCTGCAAAAGAAAATAGTGTCAGGCAATTAGAGGAGGATCCGATTTTCCCAATCAACACACTTTCTTTTGGGAAATGTTTTATCAATAAGACAAGAGGGGGAAAAAATGCATTTTTTTAATCAGAGATCTTTACTGTAAGAGATGTGGAAATACGGAACTTGCTCCCATGGTAATAAGGGACGTATATGAAAAATGGTACCTGGGTAACTGTGTAAATAGTTTGAATATTTGGGTCTCTGTATAAAGTTCTACCATTTATTCTCTTGGAATTGTTTTTTTTTTGCTTTCTAATGTTACTGGTGGTGAATTCTACAGCTAACAAATACTAAATATACTCCAATAATTTGCATCAATTTTAGATGAGTACATGATATTTATCTTCAAGTATCATTATATATATGGCTGGCATGTAAGGCAAAGGTAAGATTGACAAGTGACTATGGAGTAAACGTCATTCCTTTACTTATGTTAATGTTATGTTAATGAAAACTGTCACAAAAGCAAAGAAACTACAAAGAAAGTTATACAGATACCGAGGGACAAAAGTGATATAAGTGAGAAACTCACTCTTCAGACTCCAGAGAATTAACTCTTCCAACATAATTACTCGGGATATAGCCTTCTTCTCCTGTATTCATCAAGCGTGCCGTCCACCATTCTCCTGACCTGCAGCAAGAGGGAAAGAGAAACCCAATGGAATTATTGTACTGACAAACTGATTTCTGTGTAATTTAAAGGAAAATATAATAATTATTTGGCAGAATCCTTATGTTGAGAAGGTAAATGGGACCATAAGACCACAACACATATAAAAGACTCACTAATAGCCTCAGCCTATGTAAAAGAAAAGCTACGGGAACATGTTTAAACTAAAGACATTTCAAATAACACTGTTATTCATGGAGGAAGCATAACATGACCAGATATTATTAATCTGTCTTCATATGGGAATTTTACATATACAGTATATTTGTGAATGGCACAAGATGAATTTTGAAAGATCAACTTATTTTTGAGGTTTACTGGCCCTTTAAAGGGCACTATATTAAAACCATACATATTTGATAACAATACGTGTCCCACTAAGTCTGAGAGATGATCGGATCTGAAGTTACTTCTCTGTAAAGTTTTTTCATTTCAATGAGAACATGGCCACTGGAGGGCACTGTTCTATTACCACTACAGAGCTAACAAAGCCAGTGTTAGACATTAATATTAAAGGCTCTGTGTTACTGAGCTAAAAAATATACTTCAGATAACTGTATATACTTAACTAAATATGTTCACTATACTGCAACATGTTAGGAGGAGGTGCTTCTCTACCACAAGAGGGAGAGAGTGACTGACATCTTGGCAGAAGTATCTTGTATAAGTGCAACTCAACTGCAGCTCAGATGGCTGTAGCCTCAGTTTTTCTGGCCTATACCCAGGGCCGGATTAAGGGAAGGGAGGCCCCCGGGCTAAGAGTACTGTGAGGCCTCCACCCATGAGCCCCTTCCCCCCATGAGCTTACCTTCTTCCGATGTTTCACTCCCTGTAGTGCTTCCATGGTGCACTATAATCTCCTTACTGAGGTGATCTCGTGAGAGAGAGACTATGGATCATAGTCTCACTCTCACAAGATCTCCTCAGTAAGGAGATTACTGTGCACTGCATAAGTACTATAGTGACAGCAGGCATCTAACAGCATAACATTTGCTGTTAGCTGCCTGCCATTCTCCTTGAACAGGTGACAGTCGGAGCCAGGGGCGGGGACGCCCCCGACCCGATGAATGCTGGTGGGGCCCCAAGCTGCCCGAGGCCCCTGGGCTGTAGCCCCCTTAGCCCTATTGTTAATCTGGCTCTGCCTGTACCAAATCTACTGAGGACACAGTCCTAAAGATGTGGCAGGAGCATTAGCTGTCTGCACTGGAGTGTGCAGGTAACATTATACTTTTTGAATACAGCTTCAGTGGATTTTCAGGTTAACACTGCACAATGTATTTCATTTTCATAGTTCATATCTGAACATGTACTTTTGGGGGATTAGTGTTCCTTTCATTACTGATTCTTCACTTTATGTCACCTGTGCAACAAGCAATATGGCTTCTCCTCTCATATTAATAAATACAAATCTAAATAATGTTAAAGTACACCCTGCTTCTCAGTAGACTTTCCCTCTAAGTACAATAGGGTAGAAGAGAAGTACTCTGAGAGGAAGGTTTGTTAGATGACTCTCTTGGAGATGGAATGATGACGATAGGGATACATGTCTGAATTATCCTGTGTTACTTACTCCACAATTAACTGGAAATAGTCTCCTTTTTTAAAAGTCAGATCCCCAGGGTGTACACCATCATAGTCATACAAAGCCACCAGGACGGAGGTATCATCTCCTGTGGGCAAAGACAACAGTCAGAGCAACAGAATCACAGAGACACTCTCTGACGTGACTGGTTCCCAGGCGCGCCTCGGATAATGTCATTGGATGGCCAGTCACTGAATAATGTCATAGTATTACTCCACACATAAGGTCCTGGGATTCATGAAAACGTATAAACAGGTAGTGTCACAGAGGATACTTACCACCCCCACCTTGGTTCTCTCTTGGTTTACTCTGAAAAATAAAAACACAATCACAAAATGACTTTTCTTATTTATAGACAAAGCACCAAAATCCTGAAAAGTACATGGAAAGTCCTATAATAATTATGATCCAGTAATAATAGAAGGCGTAAGGAACAGGTAAAATTGAGAAATAAGTTACAAATTAAATAGTATTTAGAAATAGTGTACAAACATAGGAAACAAATACATTTTAATAAACATTATCTTTCAAGGAAGACATTAAGGTCAAAATCATCATTGAACCCTTTGGGAATGCAAATGTCCAGAGTATAAAATCAGTAGGATTCTCTTTTTTGGAGTAATATTATTTTATTGTTAATTCCAAAAATAGGATTGGAGAGTTTGGTCATTACTGTGTTTAGCCTGAAAATGTCTATAAATTGTGTATTTAATTTAATGTGTTCATAAAGACGTATTTTTTTACCATTCTAGATGTTGGCCTAATATTTTTAAGGCAATGTGGGCATGTGATTAAATACATAGGAAAGGTGGATCATGAGACCCATAGTGTGAGTAGAAAACTGGGCTGTGATGGTAATAAAGCAGAGTTTGCAAGTGCTACAAATACCGCATCCCCACTACTTATAATGGAACATTTTATTTGGTTCATTTTACAGTGGAAGCTAATCTATCTTTTATGCAATTAGCACAAATATAACAAATTTGAAAGTTATACATTACATTTTTCTGTGTTCAGTATTAAAAACTTGGTGATTAAACCCAGTTGGAAGTCTTTCAATTTAGATATATTCTTTATTTGTATAATAATAATAATAATAATAATAATAATATTTTGATTTCCACCATTAATTTGTTTTATAGTGTTAATTTCAGACCATGTATCAACAATCCATTTGGTTAAAAAGTCAGCCTGCTCTTTATATTGGTTATCATTAAATTTCTTTTTAATCAAATGAATTGGCTCTTGGGTCTACTTTTGAGACTGTTAGCATTTAAAAATGAGTTACAGGCCATAGTTTTAATGTGTGTTAAAGTAGGATATACTGTAATTTCAAGTTTCAATCTGGTAAAGATATATATGAAGTGCTAACTGTGTGAGAAAGTGCTTTAAAAAAAATATGCAAATAGGATATAAACATATTTAGATTATCTAATATATTATCTAATTAACCATTCCAAATATACATAAAATCAATCATATCAATAAAATATTTCCATATATATATATCCATATAAGGTCATTCCTAATGAAGTTGACTTTCGATTATTGTTGTACCGCATACATCATTTACACAAGAAACCATTAAATTTAAAAACTTAAACATAACTGAAGTTGAGTCAATAATCACATAATTTTCCCCTTGTTTGGAGCAAGTTGTAACGGTCTGTAATTTTTCTTAAAGTGTCAGCAGACAAGGTACACAGCCTTCCAGTACTTCTTTGGATGGTAAGCACAGAGAACGTGAATTAAGCTAGGTACACACTACACAGTTTTCATCCAATAATCGGCTCAAACAGCCGACATACGACCGCTCGTTCAAAAGTCGGGTCACTGTGTGCAGTGACACAATGATCGAAAGTCTGCCCAAATGGACGATTGTCGCCTCATTTGCTTGGTCGTACCGTTTAATATTTTCGTTCCAATCTCGTTTCCGCTGTGTAGTGTGTATAAACTTCCGACCGATCCAAAACAGTGAGTACAAAATTACAGTCATTGCTCACGACAACATGGCTGTAAAAAGTCGCTAAAGGGACGTCTTCCCTTTATCGTCCTAAACAAGGCTAGTGTGTATGCAGTCCATGGACAGAGCGATCGGACCATCGATCGCATGTAAAATCGATCGGCATAAAAAGTTGGTGGAAAATTCTGTAGTGTTTACCCAGCTTAAAAGAAACAAAACACTTATCTCTTGAAGGCCAAGACAACACATTTGTTGATTGGTTTAGTTACACAGCGTGTACCAGCACATCTTGTTCCTCATTATATTGAGTAAAGTACCAGATGTTATCATACACTGCTGCTATGTATGTTCCAGGTTGCAGATCACTTTTGTCTACATTTTTTGTGACTGTGGTCATAGTGACACCAACTCTGGTTCCTCCTGTCTTCATGTAGTCTGATGACAAGCGGTATATGTGTAGCTTATCATTACTAATAGGCTGAAATCTGTGGTGAGTATGTGTTCCTGCCACAGTCTTTGCTGTTTTTAGACGGCTATGCAGCTTGGTTTTGCAGTCTTGTATTTCACTTTGTGACAAGTAGAAAAACTTTATGCCATGTACATTTTCATTTGCCCAGATATACACATCCAAAGGTGTGAAGATGTGAGGGCTTTTCAATGCTTGAAAACTGGTGCGGGTGGCTAGACATTTAACTGTCTCTCCAATGCCGTCACACTGACTCTTGCCATGAGATGTGGAAAAAAAAAATCCATTCTGCATGAATGTTGAAGTAAACCTTATAGAAGCATACGTTCAAAAGGTTTTTGCAGTTCTTGTATTGTGCACTAGCACCATCACTAAAGTAGTAAACATACTTAAGTGTTTCATAACTACCGTTAATTTGATACTTCAAATAACCTGGAATAAATAAGCTGCAATATATATATATATATATATCTATAATATAAATGTCTAGTGGCGTGTGTTAGTCTGTCTGTGTGTGGAAAAAATAAAACCAAGCTGCAGCGCCACCTGCTGGGCAGAGTTATACACTGACCTACTAAATTCTTAATGTGTGTGGAAAAAAAAATTCAGAAAGGGCTGATATTTGGTATACTAAGATGTTTTTAATTTGTTAATTTAATTTGTTAATTGTTAAAAGTGTTTATAAAGATTTTAAAAAAATATATATATATTTCTTGAAGGAGAAGTGACAGTTGGGAGTGGTTGGTGGTTGAGGCCTGGGCTATGGCCCAAATGCATGACAAGAACCTTTTTAACACCTTAAGTAGCTTGATTTGACTAGAATGCATGAGTATCATGCACGGGTTAACTTGTATATATATATATACATATGCACACACATATATATATACACACACATACCAGGAAAGGTATTTTTTTCCAGATAGATTTGCTAGAGAGGGATATTGTTTATTACCGTGTCTGTTCCCAATTGTACAGCGCTACAGAATTTGCTGGCACTATATAAATAAATGTTGATGATAATGATAATTGTATGTGGGTCATTCCACATCAAATCACCCAAAAAAACATGATTTGTCCACCACCCATCTCAGATTTTTTTGAAAATTTTTTAGTTAAGAGAGGATGTCAAAACAACTATTTCTGCCAAATATCTCGACTGTCTGACAATTAGTTGATTATATATTGATTTTTCAATTTATTAAATAATTTACTAATCGCGGCTTCTTTATCCAGTTTATTTGAAGTATTACGGGTGTTTATTAAGGAATCGACACAAAATTTGGACCCCTAAGGTAACTCTTTCTCACGAATCCAAAAATCCAAACCAAATTACTGTATCTGCCTCATATTTTGCGTTACGGCAAAAACGCACGTTTTTCGAATATCATTAAAAACGCTAGATTCAATTGACATTAGGGATCCCATTTTTTGGGGGGTGTTTAAAAAAGGTATAAATTACTAGCACAAAAAAAAATCAGCCGGGTACTCTGTTTCATAGTGGAGAAAAAAAATAATGAAGTTGATGCTCGATTACTGCTGTACAGCATACATAATTTACACATTGTTAAAAACCATACCAAAAAAGTGAACTAAACTGAGGCAATGGGATAAAACTCCCATACAAGGAAATGAAACAAACAGAAACTGATGGGAAGGGGATTCCCTTTAGAGAGACCAAAACTGAAACTTTCCAGAGAGAGAGAGGGAGACACAGAAAGAGTCAATCATGGCAGCTGCTCATTTGGTAGACTTTTAAATACGGACTGCCATATTACTATTTACTCAAAAACCAAAAATCAATATATAATCAACTAATTGTCAGACAGTCGAAATATTTGGCAGAAATAGTTGTTTTGACATCATCTCTTAACTAAAAAATTTTCGTAGAAATCTGAGACGGGTGGTGGACAACCCTGGTTGAACTGACATGGAATGACCCATGTCTATTTTATACACTGCTTTTAAATACTATTTTATTAGCTATTTCTTGATGCAATTTGTCTTTCAACTTGGCATTTGTTTATTCTGTTGGAATTGTTCAAAAAATCTATTTTGTCATGTGGTTTTTTAATCACTATTTATTTTTTTCTACATCACACCTAAATACAAACCCCCTTTAAAACTGTAGAAGAGATCCTAATCTCGAGATGCATATCTAGAGCCATTAATACCTAATCAATTGGGACCATTGCCTAGTGTGGTGCAGAGCAGCACCCTTAAATACTGCAATCAATGACTCCTGGAAGTTTGTGCACAATAAACTTACAATCACTTGATCTGTTAGATCTATTGGATCTTTTATTTATCCAGCACCCTTCATATTGTGTATCTTATAGAATATAGTACATTCTTTTAGACTGTGGATTTTTTTGTTTCCCAATAAAATTTTGTTATGCAAAGCAATATTAATGATGAGTTGAATTATCTTTTATAGCCTGTAGGTTTTACTGATGCTGCTGTGGACATTTCTCAACTCTCTTTCCTACATTACACAATATTACACAAAAAGGGTCATTGACCATGTAATCACCAACTTCCAATAACTGGTAACTAGTGCCGTACCTACAATTACCAACTGCTTAGAGTCAGTATCTAGCACAGTGCTTGTAATCGCCAACTTATGAGAGCTGAGAACTAATGCTGTACTTATAATTACCAACTGCTTGGAGCCAGCAATTAGCACTGTACCTGTAATTATCAATTGGCAGGAACTGGCACTCTGACAGGGATGGCTTAATAAAGGGCCTGATGGGACTGCAGCCCCAGGCCTCTCCTGGCCAATAGGCCTCTGAGCAGCAGTGCATTTTATTTTAACTTAAATGAATGATCCCAGCCTTGATCTGTGAAGGGTACCAATGTCGGTGCAGCGCGTGGCTTCACCAGCCCTGCCTGCACTAAGGCGTAGAGAGCAGCTCCTCCTCCATGTGACGTCACACCCCACCGCCATCATACTGTGTGAAGGATAATTTGTAGGCAGCGCTACAGGTGCCCGGCCTATGCATACACAGCTCGATTGCACACAGAGTCACTCTGTGTGATGTGGAAAGACAGCGCAACAATGACAGGTAAGGGGATAGATTTTGTGCTTGGGTGAAAATAAAAATCACTGAGCTCTGTAGGGGAGGCTGTGGAGGAGTTGGGTGTTTGTTTAGCACCACTGAAGTGGATCACTGCAGCAGGTGTGATATAATCTGTGGCTGTTAGAAGGATGTGTGGAGCCGAATGGGGGAATTGTGGAGGTGGAGTTGGTTTTGAGATCAGACAAATTATTGAAGACATTTTATTCTGTTTTGGGGGACAGTGACATGCAGGGAAGAATGAAACCAGAGGGAGTGTAATCAGGGACAAATAGGAGGAGGGGATGTTGGTGGAGAGGATTGGGTTGAAGTACCGGTGGAGCCATAGAATGGGGTTATGTGACAAGGATTATGCCACTGCAGGGAGGGAATAGGTGTGGCCATGTCTATGAAAGGTAGTCAGGCAGCTAGTAGAGAAGGTGGGGTCAATAGAAGTTAGTGGCAGTAAATTGGATATAGATAGGGGAATTCATCGCTAAGCATCAATATGAATGCAATAGCGAGTGCACAAAAATTGATTCCGTAAGTTACATTAATGTAAAAGAATTGAATTAGTTAGATGCCCTAGTTAGATACACCTTCTTGTCAAAACCAAATTTCCATACACATTGCTTCATTGTGTCACCTTCCTGGCAGACTTCACCATGACTCACCAGGAAAAATAAACAGTTGAGATCACGGCCGCTGAGAGGAAGGGGTACTAATTTACCCAGACCCGGATACGTGATCACGGCGCCGGCGTCCCTCTTCCCTCCTCCGTTCACACTGAATGTCGGCCATGACGTCATGCCCGACATTCAGTGAGGAGCGGCACAGAGAGGAGCCAGCAAGAAGACATAAGAGAAGAAAAGAAAAGAGATGAAAGAAGCTAATACAAAGTTAAGAAAAGGAACAGAGGCAAGGGGAGGAAAACAGAAAAGCACAGTGTGATGAAAAAGGAGGGGAGAAAGGCACAGTGTGATGGAAAAGGGGGGGCACAGTGTGATGAAGAAGGGGGGAGGCACAGTTTGATGAAAAAGAGGGGGGACAAAGGCACAGTTTGATGAAAAAGGGGGGGAGAAAGGCACAGTGTGATGAAAAAGGGGGGAGCAGCATGGCACAGAGTGATGAAGAGGGACCATGTGATGGGGGAAAAGCAGCATGGAGGGTGCGGTGTGATCATAAGGGGGCACAGCGTGGTTGTGATGAAGAGGCAAAGTGTGATCATAAGGAGGCACAGCGTGGTGATGATGAAGGGGCACAGTAATGTGTGTGTGATGGCACAAAGCCCTTGTGGAAATGCCCAGTAATGTGTGTGAGGTAGGTGGTGGCAAATTAATGGGTGCTATTTTGTTTGTGTGGCGATGGTGGGGCAATTTAATAGTGGGGACTATCAATTTAATATGGGGTGGTTTCGGGGCTATTGAATGTGAGGGTGAAATGAATTGTAAATACTATTAATTTATTGCTGGGGCTGTTTGCAGGGAGGGAAACAGGTTTATTTATTAAATGGGAATACTATTATTTTAATGTTGGGGCTGGAGAAAGGCCTAATTATTACTCGTGGGTGCTATTGATTTAATGGCTAGGCTGGTTGGAAATTTTCTAAATATACTAATTTTTTCTCCAAATATGGCCTCCAATATTCCAGGATCCAGACAAGCCGCAACTAAAGAAACCAGCAGCCACAGGTGGTGAAAGTGACAAGAACAGGTAGGAGAGAGCCTGTGAAATTTGGCACGCAGGTTAAGTGTTTAAATACTTAACCTGTGGGGTACCAACATTACCGCTTTAAAATAACATTGATGGAGGTCGCACTGACATCAAAGTCTACTGCCGGAGAGCCGTCTATTCGGACTGAGTTGCTGTCAGCATCCTGGTGCGATCACAAATCTACACTTTCGGTTTTCAGGTAAGTCTGTGTATATTGCAATAGTGTTTTTGTCAAATCAGATTTTTTCTGTAGGCCTCCTCTTTGTTGGATTTATAGTCATCGTTAAAATAATTACCACTGATATAAAATGGTAACAATCAATATAGTAGCATTTATATGCAGTCTCCTGTCTATATTAAGTAATACATTTTATATGCAGTTTCTTGTCTATATATATTGTGATCGTTTTTACTTTTCCAAAGAGTGTTCTTATATCATGAACAACTGCACCCAATAATCCCCATTCAGAGAGATAATAAATGTACTTTTTTAGACAGAAACAGTATTCCATCAGACAGAAATTATGACAGTAATGCTGGCCAATAGGCATCAATATCCAGGTAAGAAAAGTTCATTCATAATGAATAACTCACTCTTCTGTTTTTTATCCATTTGGCTTTTTTTGCTCATCTTGGGACCTTCCCATATTGGGGAGGGAGATGAAGGTGTTTGGAATGAGACAATAGCTATGCCTTCCATTTTGCTGAGCACACCCACACAACATTGGCAACACCCCCTCCAATGGCATGCTGCTCACAACAGGCCCATGTGGCCCTTAATCTGGCATTGTGCTCTGCCTCTGATTGTGGGCAGCACGTTGGCTTAGTGGTTAGCACTTCTGCCTCATAGCACTGGGGTCACAAGTTCGATTCCCGACCATGGCCTTATCTGTGTGGAGTTTGTATGTTCTCCCCGTATTTGTGTGGGTTTCCTCCGGGTGCTCTGGTTTCCTCCCACATTCCAAAAACATACTAGTAGGTTAATTGGCTGCTATCAAATTGACCCTAGTCTCTCTCTGTCTGTCTGTGTGTGTGTTAGGGAATTTAGACTGTAAGCTCAAAATGGGGCAGGGACTGATGTGAGTGAGTTCTCTGTACAGCGCTGCGGAATTAGTAGCACTATATAAATAGCATTACATTCCGGGTTAACAGGACTTTGAACTGACAATTTTACATGGCAGTTTCTAAAAGTGAAATGTGGAATCAAATCTGTGTTTTTACATACCAGGACATTAACAATCATGTAGCCCTCACCAAGTACTAAAATGTGATCAGATTGGACAGTATGATGCATTAGAAAGGCACAGAGCCCAAAAGCTACAAGGCAGGGATTTTGGGCCATTGTCAACATGGTACATATTAAACACAAGTCTACCATCAGAGAAGGAATGGCCAAGTACAACTTTCATAGAAGGATAGTCAGGAGAAGTCACCTTTTCTTCAAAAAAAAACAAAACCCAAAACACACACAAAAAAACCACTGTAATATGATCTAGGTTTTCAAAGTTGCATCTGAACAAAATATATGACTTCAGGACAGACAAAACCAAAGTGGATTCGCTTGGTTGGCTAAAAAAAGTAAAGAATCAAGGTTTTTGAATGTCTGTGTCAAAGTTCATGTGGCAGAACCTTAAGAGATCGTTGCATAAATGAGTGCTTTCAAAAATCCACCAACTGTCACAGAGTTGTAAAGAGGAAACTAAAAAGTTATACAGGATACAAAGATTTCAGGTTATTCCTGCTAACAGTGATTATACAAAACATATAAACAAAAAAAAAAATGTCATGTGCTATTTGTCACACAAGATTATCTATATCAAGCATCAGTACTTGGTGAAAACTAGATGATTGCTATGTCTTCTTGATCTGTAAAGACACAGATTTGAAATACAGATTTTTTTTTATACAGTCAAGTCCATAAATATTGGGACATCCACACAATTCTCATATTTTGGGCTCTATACACCACCACAATGGATTTGAAATGAAACAAACAAGATGTGCTTTAACTGCAGACTTTCAGCTTTAATTTGAGGGAATTTACATCCTTATCAGGTGAACAGTGTAGGAATTACAACAGTTTCTATATGTGCCTCCCACTCAAGGACATGACCCCTTCATACTTCTCATCTTGACATACTCTACTTCTTACACCTTCTTAGATGCACCTTCTTTCAATCCCTAGCGCTAAGTCCCACCTATAAGACTACACACCCACCCACCTATGGAATTCCCTACCACACCTGATAAGACTCTCCCCCAGACTTTACATCTGTTCATATTCTGTGAAAAAACACGTACTGTATATCATACTCCTATCATACACCCAAGCTATCTCTACTCGGAGCCACAATTGCTCATCTTCTCTCAGCTATTCCCTTTTCCCATTAGATTATAAACTCTCATGTCTACATTTATTTTATCTACATTGCATGTCCCTGTTTTTTGTATACTCAGTTTTACCACTGTCCAGGAGAATCAAGAACAGCAAATCAAAATAATAATAATAATAATAGTAATTGTAATAATAAATAAATGCTTACTTTTATAGTAAGGTAAGATTATAATTTAACAATCTGAGCAGCGTTAATCAGCCCTATGAATACATTTGTACTGAGTGGTAAACTTATTCAAAGTTCTCTATGGCGTCAAGCAGTACAAAGCCAGATCTATCTTTATTGTCTGAGATTGAAACACCGGGGGTACAATATGTATTTGTTACACATAAAGATAATGTCTGATCTTCAGGCAAACTTTTATTTTCTAAGACTAGCAGTCTCATGCCTGTAAACCTATCAAATGGACTCAGAGCCAAATCAGAGCAGTGCGAGGACAATGCTGTCCACAAGTGCAGTAATGCTGCAGACCGTATTGTACTATGTCTTGAGACCACCACGATTCAACTGCTTGTTGTTCTATTTGAGAGCTAAACAATAAGCCAAGTTTGTTGCCAACTGACTTGTATGTAGTCGCTTAACGCCTTGACCAGTTTTGCATCTCATATGGCCTTTCACATTCGATCAACTTGTATTTTAGACTAGGTGACCCTTTATAAAAGATTTATATTATGCTTTCTCATTAGGAAAAGATAAAATAATGGAGAAGTAGCAGAACTTCCTTTTGCATGCAGAGTATTATTGCAATTAAGCAACTAGATTATTTGCATGCAACTAAATTACGCAATAACTTCCTAAATGTTTACTGTAATATTGGTTCATGTTGTTAAGCTGAGTTTTTAGACAGTTGTCTCATAGTGGGATTTTACAAATGTACTTCTATTTAATTTCCTTAAACAACTTTTTATTTATAAATCTAAAGAATAAACAACTCATCTTCTATAGTCAGAATATTTTGGTGAGAGAAAACTATACAGTGAGAATAAAAAGAATTTATTATGTACTATTATTATTTATCAAGCATCAACATATTGCTCAGCGCTGTACATTGGGGGGGGGGGGGAGGAGAGAGAGGGGGAGGAGAGGTAGGAGAGAGAGAGGGAGGAGAGGTAGGAGAGAGAGAGAGGGAGGAGATGGAGGAGAGAGAGAGAAGAGAGATAGGGAGGAGAGAGAGAGGGAGAAGAGAGAGAGAGAGAAGAGAGAGGGAGAGGAGAGAGAGAGGGAGGAGAGAGTGAGGGAAGAGAGGGAGAGAGAGAAAAGAGAGGGAGAGGAGAGAGAGAGAAGAGAGAGAGAGAGAGGGAGGAGAGAGAGAGGGAGGAGAGAGTGAGGGAAGAGAGGGAGAAGAGAGAGAAAAGAGAGAGAGAGGAGAGAGAGAGAGGAGAGAGAGGGAGAGAGAAGAGAGAGAGAGAGAGAGGGGGAGGAGAGAGAGAGAGAGCGAGGAAAGAGAGAGAGGATAGGGAGGAGAGGTAGGAGAGAGAGGTTGGAGAGAGAGAGGGTGAGGAGAGAGGGAGGAGGAGAGAGAGAGGGAGGAAAGAGGGAGGTAGGAGAGAGACTTTAATACTGGGAAGGATGGAAAACTTTGATGAATCTTGGCTGTGTTGTGTTCCTGTTTCAAGTCTAGACTATCCGCCATCAGTCAGGTTATTACTTAGCTTTTATCAGCACTATCCCCCTCATGTAAGTCCATATTGGTGACTGATAACAGATTATTAAAGACAGAAATTATATTGTGAAATTACATTATCACTTGTCTATCACAAAGCTCATTGTTTATTTGCAATCTATCTGCCAGGTGTGCGAGCCGTAGATGTGTGACCTTTGGAAAGGACTGGCAAGGTACCAGGAGAAGGGAGTAGCCACTAGCTGAGAGATATTTAGTTTGTCTCACACATTTTGTCAGTGCATGGCTGCAGCATCTGTCAGACATAAGTACCTGCTGCCAAAGATATAGAGTATAGAGTATAGTATGTAGCAGATGTGGTGACCAATAGGATGGCCGGGCACATCTACACCAGCATGGGACTCAAATATTATGTGGGGACGCAGGGGACTCGCTCCTCCATTGGATTCGAACCTCAGCTCCACTTTTTAAAAGGGTCACAGAAATCTTATTTTATCATTAAAATCAGAACTGTATCAGCTGAACTCAACCCACAGTATCTCAGTCTGACAAAAGCTATATTCCGATAACATAATAGTGACCTATGCCGTATTGTCAGCAAATATGGGTTTTACCAATGGTAATAGGGCCTTTTTTTGCTTAGGGATAGGATAGGAGGGTACTCTCCCCTGGTGACATATTTCCCTGCTACAGCACTGTGCTATACTTTCTAAATGCCATCAAATGCAACTGAAGTATTAAGCTATTTAGCAGTTCAAAGAAAGGATGGCGGAACAGGAAAGTACACACTTATATTCTCTTGATTGGAGTGTTTGATAATGTTCATGTGGTTTGACTTATGATCTCATATTAATTTGTTTCTCTGAATATTTTTTCGGTTGTGTACAGCTGATGCTGAACCACATCTGAACCATATTTATCTTAAGTTTAAGTGTGTGTGTACGGTTATATATATATATATATATACATACACACAGACACACACACACACACACACACATATAGACACTGCATATAGAGTGGTCAAATTGCAAATATATATATATATATATATATATATATATATATACACACACATATATACACACACATACATACACATATGCAATAATTTGGAATCAATGAGAAAATTATTTTTGAAAGAATTTAAATATATTCCTTTTTTTATTAAGGTACTATTAGATTGACCTGAAATGACTGTCAATGAATTGACTATGTCATAACTTATTATTTTTATTTCATATAGCTGTTCTATTCAAAGAATCCTACATTTGCTGCAATTATAGCTTGATCGATGTTTTGAATTCCAGCTGTCAGTTGTTGAAGGGTAAATTTGTACCCCAAAAAAGAGCTCAATAGGGGTGAGATCTGGCGACTGTGCCTTCCATTCCATCACGGTCAGTACTCCAGCTCCCTGTTTCTTCACCAAATAGCTGTGAAGTATGCTTAGGATCATTGTCCTGCTGCATGCCGAACATTGTACCAATCAAGTGCTGAACACAGGGGATGGCATCACATTGTAAAATAGTGGTAACCTTTCTCCCACCTTATTAGCACCAATACTATTATATCTCCTCCTCCATGCTTGACAGAAGCCATCAAGCACTCCTCCAGTATACTTTCATTTGCTATATATCTCACATAAATGTGCCACTTTGAGCCAAACACCTAAAGCATAGACAAATCCTTCCAGAATACTCTGTACCAGTTATCCACCACCCAATGTCTGTGTTCTTTTGCCCATTTTAACCTTTTTTCCTACTTGCCAGATTCAAATATGTAATTTTCTTTGCAACTCTCTCTCTATAGCATTCTAAGACCACCATCCCGGAGTTGTCGCTTTACTACTGCAGATGACACTGGTATATGGTGTGTACTACATAAGGAATCCGCCAACTCAGGACCTATAAGGCGTCTGTTTGTCAAACTGCAGAGTGTGATGTACTTATCCCTTGGTGCAGTTGTGCATCTGGGCCTTCTGCTTCTTTTTCTTTTCCCCTTAGATCCAGTTTGACCATTTCTCTCAATATAGTTGTGGATACCTTTGTATGGAATCTTCTTGGCAATCTGATGCATGGAATAGCCATCATTTCTCAAAACAATAGACAAATGAGTACTGAACTTTAGAACTAGAGTAATGGCTGCTGAAAATGGGGCTTTACAGCCATACATGAATAATAAATTATAATTCATGCATTTCATAGACATTTGCAACATTAGTAATTAAATTCATTTAATGGTACCTAGATACAAAAAAGAAAGTATAAATTCTTTAAAAACCGAAACTTTTTATGGTTTAACAGCAGAATTGTTTAATGTGTTCCCCCCACTATGTACCCCTTCAATCCTTCCCCTTTTTATTTTGTGTCCTTTCCTTACCCCCCCATCCCTTTCTTCTTTCTGTACCCCATAATTTTTGAAAAATTAATAATAAAAATACTATTGAAGTTAAAAAAACCGAAACTTTTGCCAGACTGCTTGGTTTTGGTACACATTAGTATCAACCATATGGTTAAAGGGAGCTGGGGGAAGGGGGGCACAAAAATGATTTCAGGGACAAGGCTGTAATTTAAGGTAAGAACCTACAAGGCAATATTCTCTGAAATGCTAACTGTGCCACTTGTTACACCAGAAAGACAGCAGGAGTTTAGGGAGATGAGAAGTTAGTGTAGGACGGAGGTTTTGGGTCCAGGAATAATTGGGACGATTTCTCTACCAGTTGAAGACTTTACCAGAGGGATGGACTGCACCTCAATGAGCATAGCACAGATGTGCTCAGTTAGAAGATGGAAGGATACAGGAGATGTTAAACTTGGAACTGGGATGTAAGCTGAAGACAGAAACAGTGGATACATTAGTGTGGCTAGAGAGTAGAGCTTAGTGAAAATAATTGATGTATGAATTGGCAATAAAAAAAAAGCAAATGGATGGTGCTAGGAGTACTGTAAACAAAATAGGGAAACTAGAACTACTAACGAATCATGGTTGGTTGAGCAGCATGACTGGGCAGATAATATGATGGACTATAGCATTTATAGAAGGGGTGGGAACCTTTTTTCTTCCAAGGGCCATTCGGATACTTGTAACATAATTTAGGGGCCATACAATATTATCAACTTAAAATTAATCAAGTTCATCCTGCTTTTTCTCTCCTTTATCCATCTCCCTTCTATCATACTGTGCCTGTCATCCTGTGTTTTCTCTTCTTTATCCATCTCCCCTCTAACATACTTTGCCCTTCATCCTGCGTTTTCTCTTCTTTATCTATCTCCCCTCTATTATACTTTGCCCTTCATCCTACTTCTTCTCTCCTTTATCTATCTCCCCTCTATCACACTGTGCCCTTCATCCTGCTTCTTCTCTCCTTTATCTATCTCCCCTCTATCATACTTTGCCCTTCATCATACTTCTTCTCTCCTTTATCTATCTCCCCTCTATCATGCTGTGCCCTTCATCCTGCTTCTTCTCTCCTTTATCTATCTCCCCTCTATTATACTTTGCCCTTCATCCTACTTCTTCTCTCCTTTATCTATATCCCCTCTATCATACTGTGCCCTTCATCCTGCTTCTTCTCTCCTTTATCTATCTCCCCTCTATCATACTTTGCCCTTCATCCTGCTTCTTCTCTCCTTTATCTATCTCCCCTCTATCATACTTTGCCCTTCATCATACTTCTTCTCTCCTTTATCTATCTTCCCTCTATCATACTGTGCCCTTCATCCTGCTTCTTCTCTCCTTTATCTATCTCCCCTCTATTATACTTTGCCCTTCATCCTACTTCTTCTCTCCTTTATCTATATCCCCTCTATCATACTGTGCCCTTCATCCTGCTTCTTCTCTCCTTTATCTATCTCCCCTCTATCATACTTTGCCCTTCATCCTACTTCTTCTCTCCTTTATCTATCTCCCCTCTATCATACTGTGCCCTTCATCCTGCTTCTTCTCTCCTTTATCTATCTCCCATCTATCCTACTTTGCCCTTCATCCTACTTCTTCTCTCCTTTATCTATCTCCCCTCTATCATACTTTGCCCTTCATCCTGAGTTTTCTCTTCTTTATCTATCTCCCCTCTATCATACTGTGCCCTTCATCCTGCGTTTTCTCTTCATTATCTATCTCCCCTCTATCATACTTTGCCCTTCATCCTACTTCTTCTCTCCTTTATCTATCTCCCCTCTATCATACTGTGCCCTTCATCCTACTTCTTCTTTCCTTTATCTATCTCCCCTCTATCATACTGTGCCCTTCATCCTGCGTTTTCTCTTCATTATCTATCACCCCTCTATCATACTTTGCCCTTCATCCTACTTCTTCTCTCCTTTATCTATCTCCCCTCTATTATACTTTGCCCTTCATCCTACTTCTTCTCTTCTTTATCTATATCCCCTCTATCATACTGTGCCCTTCATCCTGCTTCTTCTCTCCTTTATCTATCTCCCCTCTATTATACTTTGCCCTTCATCCTACTTCTTCTCTCCTTTATCTATATCCCCTCTATCATACTGTGCCCTTCATCCTGCTTCTTCTCTCCTTTATCTATCTCCCCTCTATCATACTTTGCCCTTCATCCTACTTCTTCTCTCCTTTATCTATCTCCCCTCTATCATACTGTGCCCTTCATCCTGCTTCTTCTCTCCTTTATCTATCCCCCATCTATCCTACTTTGCCCTTCATCCTACTTCTTCTCTCCTTTATCTATCTCCCCTCTATCATACTTTGCCCTTCATCCTGCGTTTTCTCTTCTTTATCTATCTCCCCTCTATCATACTGTGCCCTTCATCCTGCGTTTTCTCTTCATTATCTATCTCCCCTCTATCATACTTTGCCCTTCATCCTACTTCTTCTCTCCTTTATCTATCTCCCCTCTATCATACTGTGCCCTTCATCCTACTTCTTCTTTCCTTTATCTATCTCCCCTCTATCATACTGTGCCCTTCATCCTGCGTTTTCTCTTCATTATCTATCACCCCTCTATCATACTTTGCCCTTCATCCTACTTCTTCTCTCCTTTATCTATCTCCCATCTATCCTACTTTGCCCTTCATCCTACTTCTTCTCTCCTTTATCTATATCCCCTCTATCATACTTTGCCCTTCATCCTACTTCTTCTCTCCTTTATCTATCTACCCTCTATCATACTTTGCCCTTCATCCTGCGTTTTCTCTTCTTTATCTATCTCCCCTCTATCATACTGTGCCCTTCATCCTGCGTTTTCTCTTCATTATCTATCTCCCCTCTATCATACTTTGCCCTTCATCCTACTTCATCTCTCCTTTATCTATCTCCCCTCTATCATACTGTGCCCTTCATCCTACTTCTTCTTTCCTTTATCTATCTCCCCTCTATCATACTGTGCCCTTCATCCTGCGTTTTCTCTTCATTATCTATCACCCCTCTATCATACTTTGCCCTTCATCCTACTTCTTCTCTCCTTTATCTATCTCCCCTCTATTATACTTTGCCCTTCATCCTACTTCTTCTCTTCTTTATCTATATCCCCTCTATCATACTGTGCCCTTCATCCTGCTTCTTCTCTCCTTTATCTATCTCCCCTCTATTATACTTTGCCCTTCATCCTACTTCTTCTCTCCTTTATCTATATCCCCTCTATCATACTGTGCCCTTCATCCTGCTTCTTCTCTCCTTTATCTATCTCCCCTCTATCATACTTTGCCCTTCATCCTACTTCTTCTCTCCTTTATCTATCTCCCCTCTATCATACTGTGCCCTTCATCCTGCTTCTTCTCTCCTTTATCTATCCCCCATCTATCCTACTTTGCCCTTCATCCTACTTCTTCTCTCCTTTATCTATCTCCCCTCTATCATACTTTGCCCTTCATCCTACTTCTTCTCTCCTTTATCTATCTCCCCTCTATCATACTGTGCCCTTCATCCTACTTCTTCTTTCCTTTATCTATCTCCCCTCTATCATACTGTGCCCTTCATCCTGCGTTTTCTCTTCATTATCTATCACCCCTCTATCATACTTTGCCTTCATCCTACTTCTTCTCTCCTTTATCTATCTCCCATCTATCCTACTTTGCCCTTCATCCTACTTCTTCTCTCCTTTATCTATATCCCCTCTATCATACTTTGCCCTTTATCCTACTTCTTCTCTCCTTTATCTATCTCCCCTCTATCATACTGTGCCCTTCATCCTGCGTTTTCTCTTCTTTATCTATCTCCCCTCTATCATACTGTGCCCTTCATCCTGCGTTTTCTCTTCATTATCTATCTCCCCTCTATCATACTTTGCCCTTCATCCTACTTCTTCTCTCCTTTATCTACCTCCCCTCTATCATACTGTGCCCTTCATCCTACTTCTTCTTTCCTTTATCTATCTCCCCTCTATCATACTGTGCCCTTCATCCTGCGTTTTCTCTTCATTATCTATCACCCCTCTATCATACTTTGCGCTTCATTATACTTCTTCTCTCCTTTATCTATCTCCCCTCTATCATACTGTGCCCTTCATCCTGCGTTTTCTCTTCATTATCTATCTCCCCTCTATCATACTTTGCCCTTCATCCTACTTTTTCTCTCCTTTATCTATCTCCCCTCTATCATACTGTGCCCTTCATCCTGCGTTTTCTCTCCTTTATCTATCTCCCTTCTATCATACTTTGCCCTACATCCTGCGTTTTCTCTCCTTTACCTATCTCCCCTCTATCATACTGTGCCCTTCATCCTACTTCTTCTCTCCTTTACCTATCTCCCCTCTATCATACTTTGCCCTTCATCCTGCATTTTCTCTCCTTTATCTATCTCCCCTCTATCATACTGTGCCCTTCATCCTACTTCTTCTTTCCTTTATCTATCTCCCCTCTATCATACTGTGCCCTTCATCCTGCGTTTTCTCTTCATTATCTATCTCCCCTCTATCATACTTTGCCCTTCATCCTACTTCTTCTCTCCTTTATCTATCTCCCCTCTATCATACTGTGCCCTTCATCCTACTTCTTCTTTCTTTTATCTATCTCCCCTCTATCATACTGTGCCCTTCATCCTGCGTTTTCTCTTCATTATCTATCACCCCTCTATCATACTTTGCCCTTCATCCTACTTCTTCTCTCCTTTATCTATCTCCCATCTATCCTACTTTGCCCTTCATCCTACTTCTTCTCTCCTTTATCTATATCCCCTCTATCATACTTTGCCCTTCATCCTACTTCTTCTCTCCTTTATCTATCTCCCCTCTATCATACTTTGCCCTTCATCCTGCGTTTTCTCTTCTTTATCTATCTCCCCTCTATCATACTGTGCCCTTCATCCTGCGTTTTCTCTTCATTATCTATCTCCCCTCTATCATACTTTGCCCTTCATCCTACTTCTTCTCTCCTTTATCTATCTCCCCTCTATCATACTGTGCCCTTCATCCTACTTCTTCTTTCCTTTATCTATCTCCCCTCTATCATACTGTGCCCTTCATCCTGCGTTTTCTCTTAATTATCTATCACCCCTCTATCATACTTTGCCCTTCATCCTACTTCTTCTCTCCTTTATCTATCTCCCCTCTATTATACTTTGCCCTTCATCCTACTTCTTCTCTTCTTTATCTATATCCCCTCTATCATACTGTGCCCTTCATCCTGCTTCTTCTCTCCTTTATCTATCTCCCCTCTATTATACTTTGCCCTTCATCCTACTTCTTCTCTCCTTTATCTATATCCCCTCTATCATACTGTGCCCTTCATCCTGCTTCTTCTCTCCTTTATCTATCTCCCCTCTATCATACTGTGCCCTTCATCCTGCTTCTTCTCTCCTTTATCTATCCCCCATCTATCCTACTTTGCCCTTCATCCTACTTCTTCTCTCCTTTATCTATCTCCCCTCTATCATACTTTGCCCTTCATCCTGCGTTTTCTCTTCTTTATCTATCTCCCCTCTATCATACTGTGCCCTTCATCCTGCGTTTTCTCTTCATTATCTATCTCCCCTCTATCATACTTTGCCCTTCATCCTACTTCTTCTCTCCTTTATCTATCTCCCCTCTATCATACTGTGCCCTTCATCCTACTTCTTCTTTCCTTTATCTATCTCCCCTCTATCATACTGTGCCCTTCATCCTGCGTTTTCTCTTCATTATCTATCACCCCTCTATCATACTTTGCCCTTCATCCTACTTCTTCTCTCCTTTATCTATCTCCCATCTATCCTACTTTGCCCTTCATCCTACTTCTTCTCTCCTTTATCTATATCCCCTCTATCATACTTTGCCCTTTATCCTACTTCTTCTCTCCTTTATCTATCTCCCCTCTATCATACTTTACCCTTCATCCTGCGTTTTCTCTTCTTTATCTATCTCCCCTCTATCATACTGTGCCCTTCATCCTGCGTTTTCTCTTCATTATCTATCTCCCCTCTATCATACTTTGCCCTTCATCCTACTTCTTCTCTTCTTTATCTATATCCCCTCTATCATACTGTGCCCTTCATCCTGCTTCTTCTCTCCTTTATCTATCTCCCCTCTATTATACTTTGCCCTTCATCCTACTTCTTCTCTCCTTTATCTATATCCCCTCTATCATACTGTGCCCTTCATCCTGCTTCTTCTCTCCTTTATCTATCTCCCCTCTATCATACTTTGCCCTTCATCCTACTTCTTCTCTCCTTTATCTATCTCCCCTCTATCATACTGTGCCCTTCATCCTGCTTCTTCTCTCCTTTATCTATCCCCCATCTATCCTACTTTGCCCTTCATCCTACTTCTTCTCTCCTTTATCTATCTCCCCTCTATCATACTTTGCCCTTCATCCTGCGTTTTCTCTTCTTTATCTATCTCCCCTCTATCATACTGTGCCCTTCATCCTGCGTTTTCTCTTCATTATCTATCTCCCCTCTATCATACTTTGCCCTTCATCCTACTTCTTCTCTCCTTTATCTATCTCCCCTCTATCATACTGTGCCCTTCATCCTACTTCTTCTTTCCTTTATCTATCTCCCCTCTATCATACTGTGCCCTTCATCCTGCTTCTTCTCTTCATTATCTATCACCCCTCTATCATACTTTGCCCTTCATCCTACTTCTTCTCTCCTTTATCTATCTCCCATCTATCCTACTTTGCCCTTCATCCTTCTTCTTCTCTCCTTTATCTATCTCCCATCTATCCTACTTTGCCTTTCATCCTACTTCTTCTCTCCTTTATCTATATTCCCTCTATCATACTTTGCCCTTCATCCTACTTCTTCTCTCCTTTATCTATCTCCCCTCTATCATACTTTGCCCTTCATCCTACTTCTTCTCTTCTTTATCTATCTCCCCTCTATCATACTGTGCCCTTCATCCTGCGTTTTCTCTTCATTATCTATCTCCCCTCTATCATACTTTGCCCTTCATCCTACTTCTTCTCTCCATTATCTATCTCCCCTCTATCATACTGTGCCCTTCATCCTACTTCTTCTTTCCTTTATCTATCTCCCCTCTATCATACTGTGCCCTTCATCCTGCGTTTTCTCTTCATTATCTATCACCCCTCTATCATACTTTGCCCTTCATCCTACTTCTTCTCTCCTTTATCTATCTCCCATCTATCCTACTTTGCCCTTCATCCTACTTCTTCTCTCCTTTATCTATATCCCCTCTATCATACTTTGCCCTTTATCCTACTTCTTCTCTCCTTTATCTATCTCCCCTCTATCATACTTTGCCCTTCATCCTGCGTTTTCTCTTCTTTATCTATCTCCCCTCTATCATACTGTGCCCTTCATCCTGCATTTTCTCTTCATTATCTATCTCCCCTCTATCATACTTTGCCCTTCATCCTACTTCTTCTCTTCTTTATCTATATCCCCTCTATCATACTGTGCCCTTCATCCTGCTTCTTCTCTCCTTTATCTATCTCCCCTCTATTATACTTTGCCCTTCATCCTACTTCTTCTCTCCTTTATCTATATCCCCTCTATCATACTGTGCCCTTCATCCTGCTTCTTCTCTCCTTTATCTATCTCCCCTCTATCATACTTTGCCCTTCATCCTACTTCTTCTCTCCTTTATCTATCTCCCCTCTATCATACTGTGCCCTTCATCCTGCTTCTTCTCTCCTTTATCTATCCCCCATCTATCCTACTTTGCCCTTCATCCTACTTCTTCTCTCCTTTATCTATCTCCCCTCTATCATACTTTGCCCTTCATCCTGCGTTTTCTCTTCTTTATCTATCTCCCCTCTATCATACTGTGCCCTTCATCCTGCGTTTTCTCTTCATTATCTATCTCCCCTCTATCATACTTTGCCCTTCATCCTACTTCTTCTCTCCTTTATCTATCTCCCCTCTATCATACTGTGCCCTTCATCCTACTTCTTCTTTCCTTTATCTATCCCCCCTCTATCATACTGTGCCCTTCATCCTGCTTCTTCTCTTCATTATCTATCACCCCTCTATCATACTTTGCCCTTCATCCTACTTCTTCTCTCCTTTATCTATCTCCCATCTATCCTACTTTGCCCTTCATCCTACTTCTCTCCTTTATCTATATTCCCTCTATCATACTTTGCCCTTCATCCTACTTCTTCTCTCCTTTATCTATCTCCCCTCTATCATACTTTGCCCTTCATCCTACTTCTTCTCTCCTTTATCTATCTCCCCTCTATCATACTGTGCCCTTCATCCTGCGTTTTCTCTTCTTTATCTATCTCCCCTCTATCATACTGTGCCCTTCATCCTGCGTTTTCTCTTCATTATCTATCACCCCTCTATCATACTTTGCCCTTCATCCTACTTCTTCTCTCCTTTATCTATCTCCCCTCTATCATACTGTGCCCTTCATCCTGCGTTTTCTCTTCATTATCTATCACCCCTCTATCATACTTTGCCCTTCATCCTACTTCTTCTCTCCTTTATCTATCTCCCCTCTATTATACTTTGCCCTTCATCCTACTTCTTCTCTTCTTTATCTATCCCCCATCTATCCTACTTTGCCCTTCATCCTACTTCTTCTCTCCTTTATCTATCTCCCCTCTATCATACTGTGCCCTTCATCCTGCGTTTTCTCTTCATTATCTATCTCCCCTCTATCATACTTTGCCCTTCATCCTACTTCTTCTCTCCATTATCTATCTCCCCTCTATCATACTGTGCCCTTCATCCTACTTCTTCTTTCCTTTATCTATCTCCCCTCTATCATACTGTGCCCTTCATCCTGCGTTTTCTCTTCATTATCTATCACCCCTCTATCATACTTTGCCCTTCATCCTACTTCTTCTCTCCTTTATCTATCTCCCATCTATCCTACTTTGCCCTTCATCCTACTTCTTCTCTCCTTTATCTATATCCCCTCTATCATACTTTGCCCTTTATCCTACTTCTTCTCTCCTTTATCTATCTCCCCTCTATCATACTTTGCCCTTCATCCTGCGTTTTCTCTTCTTTATCTATCTCCCCTCTATCATACTGTGCCCTTCATCCTGCATTTTCTCTTCATTATCTATCTCCCCTCTATCATACTTTGCCCTTCATCCTACTTCTTCTCTTCTTTATCTATATCCCCTCTATCATACTGTGCCCTTCATCCTGCTTCTTCTCTCCTTTATCTATCTCCCCTCTATTATACTTTGCCCTTCATCCTACTTCTTCTCTCCTTTATCTATATCCCCTCTATCATACTGTGCCCTTCATCCTGCTTCTTCTCTCCTTTATCTATCTCCCCTCTATCATACTTTGCCCTTCATCCTACTTCTTCTCTCCTTTATCTATCTCCCCTCTATCATACTGTGCCCTTCATCCTGCTTCTTCTCTCCTTTATCTATCCCCCATCTATCCTACTTTGCCCTTCATCCTACTTCTTCTCTCCTTTATCTATCTCCCCTCTATCATACTTTGCCCTTCATCCTGCGTTTTCTCTTCTTTATCTATCTCCCCTCTATCATACTGTGCCCTTCATCCTGCGTTTTCTCTTCATTATCTATCTCCCCTCTATCATACTTTGCCCTTCATCCTACTTCTTCTCTCCTTTATCTATCTCCCCTCTATCATACTGTGCCCTTCATCCTACTTCTTCTTTCCTTTATCTATCCCCCCTCTATCATACTGTGCCCTTCATCCTGCTTCTTCTCTTCATTATCTATCACCCCTCTATCATACTTTGCCCTTCATCCTACTTCTTCTCTCCTTTATCTATCTCCCATCTATCCTACTTTGCCCTTCATCCTACTTCTCTCCTTTATCTATATTCCCTCTATCATACTTTGCCCTTCATCCTACTTCTTCTCTCCTTTATCTATCTCCCCTCTATCATACTTTGCCCTTCATCCTACTTCTTCTCTCCTTTATCTATCTCCCCTCTATCATACTGTGCCCTTCATCCTGCGTTTTCTCTTCTTTATCTATCTCCCCTCTATCATACTGTGCCCTTCATCCTGCGTTTTCTCTTCATTATCTATCACCCCTCTATCATACTTTGCCCTTCATCCTACTTCTTCTCTCCTTTATCTATCTCCCCTCTATCATACTGTGCCCTTCATCCTGCGTTTTCTCTTCATTATCTATCACCCCTCTATCATACTTTGCCCTTCATCCTACTTCTTCTCTCCTTTATCTATCTCCCCTCTATTATACTTTGCCCTTCATCCTACTTCTTCTCTTCTTTATCTATATCCCCTCTATCATACTGTGCCCTTCATCCTGCTTCTTCTCTCCTTTATCTATCTCCCCTCTATTATACTTTGCCCTTCATCCTACTTCTTCTCTCCTTTATCTATATCCCCTCTATCATACTGTGCCCTTCATCCTGCTTCTTCTCTCCTTTATCTATCTCCCCTCTATCATACTTTGCCCTTCATCCTACTTCTTCTCTCCTTTATCTATATCCCCTCTATCATACTGTGCCCTTCATCCTGCTTCTTCTCTCCTTTATCTATCTCCCCTCTATCATACTTTGCCCTTCATCCTACTTCTTCTCTCCTTTATCTATCTCCCCTCTATCATACTGTGCCCTTCATCCTGCTTCTTCTCTCCTTTATCTATCCCCCATCTATCCTACTTTGCCCTTCATCCTACTTCTTCTCTCCTTTATCTATCTCCCCTCTATCATACTTTGCCCTTCATCCTGCGTTTTCTCTTCTTTATCTATCTCCCCTCTATCATACTGTGCCCTTCATCCTGCGTTTTCTCTTCATTATCTATCTCCCCTCTATCATACTTTGCCCTTCATCCTACTTCTTCTCTTCATTATCTATCACCCCTCTATCATACTTTGCCCTTCATCCTACTTCTTCTCTCCTTTATCTATCTCCCATCTATCCTACTTTGCCCTTCATCCTACTTCTTCTCTCCTTTATCTATATTCCCTCTATCATACTTTGCCCTTCATCCTACTTCTTCTCTCCTTTATCTATCTCCCCTCTATCATACTTTGCCCTTCATCCTACTTCTTCTCTCCTTTATCTATCTCCCCTCTATCATACTGTGCCCTTCATCCTGCGTTTTCTCTTCTTTATCTATCTCCCCTCTATCATACTGTGCCCTTCATCCTGCGTTTTCTCTTCATTATCTATCTCCCCTCTATCATACTTTGCCCTTCATCCTACTTCTTCTCTCCTTTATCTATCTCCCCTCTATCATACTGTGCCCTTCATCCTACTTCTTCTTTCCTTTATCTATCTCCCCTCTATCATACTGTGACCTTCATCCTGCGTTTTCTCTTCATTATCTATCACCCCTCTATCATACTTTGCCCTTCATCCTACTTCTTCTCTCCTTTATCTATCTCCCCTCTATCATACTGTGCCCTTCATCCTGCGTTTTCTCTTCATTATCTATCTCCCCTCTATCATACTTTGCCCTTCATCCTACTTTTTCTCTCCTTTATCTATCTCCCCTCTATCATACTGTGCCCTTCATCCTGCGTTTTCTCTCCTTTATCTATCTCCCTTCTATCATACTTTGCCCTTCATCCTGCATTTTCTCTCCTTTATCTATCTCCCCTCTATCATACTGTGCCCTTCATCCTACTTCTTCTTTCCTTTATCTATCTCCCCTCTATCATACTGTGCCCTTCATCCTGCGTTTTCTCTTCATTATCTATCTCCCCTCTATCATACTTTGCCCTTCATCCTACTTCTTCTCTCCTTTATCTATCTCCCCTCTATCATACTGTGCCCTTCATCCTACTTCTTCTCTCCTTTATCTATCTCCCCTCTATCATACTGTGCCCTTCATCCTGCGTTTTCTCTTCATTATCTATCACCCCTCTATCATACTTTGCCCTTCATCCTACTTCTTCTCTCCTTTATCTATCTCCCATCTATCCTACTTTGCCCTTCATCCTACTTCTTCTCTCCTTTATCTATATCCCCTCTATCATACTTTGCCCTTCATCCTACTTCTTCTCTCCTTTATCTATCTCCCCTCTATCATACTTTGCCCTTCATCCTGCGTTTTCTCTTCTTTATCTATCTCCCCTCTATCATACTGTGCCCTTCATCCTGCGTTTTCTCTTCATTATCTATCTCCCCTCTATCATACTGTGCCCTTCATCCTGCGTTTTCTCTTCATTATCTATCTCCCCTCTATCATACTTTGCCCTTCATCCTACTTTTTCTCTCCTTTATCTATCTCCCCTCTATCATACTGTGCCCTTCATCCTGCGTTTTCTCTCCTTTATCTATCTCCCTTCTATCATACTTTGCCCTACATCCTGCGTTTTCTCTCCTTTACCTATCTCCCCTCTATCATACTGTGCCCTTCATCCTACTTCTTCTCTCCTTTACCTATCTCCCCTCTATCATACTTTGCCCTTCATCCTGCATTTTCTCTCCTTTATCTATCTCCCCTCTATCATACTGTGCCCTTCATCCTACTTCTTCTTTCCTTTATCTATCTCCCCTCTATCATACTGTGCCCTTCATCCTACTTTTTCTCTCATTTACCTATCTCCCCTCTATCATACTGTGCCCTTCATCCTGCGTTTTCTCTTAATTATCTATCACCCCTCTATCATACTTTGCCCTTCATCCTACTTCTTCTCTTCTTTATCTATATCCCCTCTATCATACTGTGCCCTTCATCCTGCTTCTTCTCTCCTTTATCTATCTCCCCTCTATTATACTTTGCCCTTCATCCTACTTCTTCTCTTCTTTATCTATATCCCCTCTATCATACTGTGCCCTTCATCCTGCTTCTTCTCTCCTTTATCTATCTCCCCTCTATTATACTTTGCCCTTCATCCTACTTCTTCTCTCCTTTATCTATATCCCCTCTATCATACTGTGCCCTTCATCCTGCTTCTTCTCTCCTTTATCTATCTCCCCTCTATCATACTGTGCCCTTCATCCTGCTTCTTCTCTCCTTTATCTATCCCCCATCTATCCTACTTTGCCCTTCATCCTACTTCTTCTCTCCTTTATCTATCTCCCCTCTATCATACTTTGCCCTTCATCCTGCGTTTTCTCTTCTTTATCTATCTCCCCTCTATCATACTGTGCCCTTCATCCTGCGTTTTCTCTTCATTATCTATCTCCCCTCTATCATACTTTGCCCTTCATCCTACTTCTTCTCTCCTTTATCTATCTCCCCTCTATCATACTGTGCCCTTCATCCTACTTCTTCTTTCCTTTATCTATCTCCCCTCTATCATACTGTGCCCTTCATCCTGCGTTTTCTCTTCATTATCTATCACCCCTCTATCATACTTTGCCCTTCATCCTACTTCTTCTCTCCTTTATCTATCTCCCATCTATCCTACTTTGCCCTTCATCCTACTTCTTCTCTCCTTTATCTATATCCCCTCTATCATACTTTGCCCTTTATCCTACTTCTTCTCTCCTTTATCTATCTCCCCTCTATCATACTTTACCCTTCATCCTGCGTTTTCTCTTCTTTATCTATCTCCCCTCTATCATACTGTGCCCTTCATCCTGCGTTTTCTCTTCATTATCTATCTCCCCTCTATCATACTTTGCCCTTCATCCTACTTCTTCTCTTCTTTATCTATATCCCCTCTATCATACTGTGCCCTTCATCCTGCTTCTTCTCTCCTTTATCTATCTCCCCTCTATTATACTTTGCCCTTCATCCTACTTCTTCTCTCCTTTATCTATATCCCCTCTATCATACTGTGCCCTTCATCCTGCTTCTTCTCTCCTTTATCTATCTCCCCTCTATCATACTTTGCCCTTCATCCTACTTCTTCTCTCCTTTATCTATCTCCCCTCTATCATACTGTGCCCTTCATCCTGCTTCTTCTCTCCTTTATCTATCCCCCATCTATCCTACTTTGCCCTTCATCCTACTTCTTCTCTCCTTTATCTATCTCCCCTCTATCATACTTTGCCCTTCATCCTGCGTTTTCTCTTCTTTATCTATCTCCCCTCTATCATACTGTGCCCTTCATCCTGCGTTTTCTCTTCATTATCTATCTCCCCTCTATCATACTTTGCCCTTCATCCTACTTCTTCTCTCCTTTATCTATCTCCCCTCTATCATACTGTGCCCTTCATCCTACTTCTTCTTTCCTTTATCTATCTCCCCTCTATCATACTGTGCCCTTCATCCTGCTTCTTCTCTTCATTATCTATCACCCCTCTATCATACTTTGCCCTTCATCCTACTTCTTCTCTCCTTTATCTATCTCCCATCTATCCTACTTTGCCCTTCATCCTTCTTCTTCTCTCCTTTATCTATCTCCCATCTATCCTACTTTGCCTTTCATCCTACTTCTTCTCTCCTTTATCTATATTCCCTCTATCATACTTTGCCCTTCATCCTACTTCTTCTCTCCTTTATCTATCTCCCCTCTATCATACTTTGCCCTTCATCCTACTTCTTCTCTTCTTTATCTATCTCCCCTCTATCATACTGTGCCCTTCATCCTGCGTTTTCTCTTCATTATCTATCTCCCCTCTATCATACTTTGCCCTTCATCCTACTTCTTCTCTCCATTATCTATCTCCCCTCTATCATACTGTGCCCTTCATCCTACTTCTTCTTTCCTTTATCTATCTCCCCTCTATCATACTGTGCCCTTCATCCTGCGTTTTCTCTTCATTATCTATCACCCCTCTATCATACTTTGCCCTTCATCCTACTTCTTCTCTCCTTTATCTATCTCCCATCTATCCTACTTTGCCCTTCATCCTACTTCTTCTCTCCTTTATCTATATCCCCTCTATCATACTTTGCCCTTTATCCTACTTCTTCTCTCCTTTATCTATCTCCCCTCTATCATACTTTGCCCTTCATCCTGCGTTTTCTCTTCTTTATCTATCTCCCCTCTATCATACTGTGCCCTTCATCCTGCATTTTCTCTTCATTATCTATCTCCCCTCTATCATACTTTGCCCTTCATCCTACTTCTTCTCTTCTTTATCTATATCCCCTCTATCATACTGTGCCCTTCATCCTGCTTCTTCTCTCCTTTATCTATCTCCCCTCTATTATACTTTGCCCTTCATCCTACTTCTTCTCTCCTTTATCTATATCCCCTCTATCATACTGTGCCCTTCATCCTGCTTCTTCTCTCCTTTATCTATCTCCCCTCTATCATACTTTGCCCTTCATCCTACTTCTTCTCTCCTTTATCTATCTCCCCTCTATCATACTGTGCCCTTCATCCTGCTTCTTCTCTCCTTTATCTATCCCCCATCTATCCTACTTTGCCCTTCATCCTACTTCTTCTCTCCTTTATCTATCTCCCCTCTATCATACTTTGCCCTTCATCCTGCGTTTTCTCTTCTTTATCTATCTCCCCTCTATCATACTGTGCCCTTCATCCTGCGTTTTCTCTTCATTATCTATCTCCCCTCTATCATACTTTGCCCTTCATCCTACTTCTTCTCTCCTTTATCTATCTCCCCTCTATCATACTGTGCCCTTCATCCTACTTCTTCTTTCCTTTATCTATCCCCCCTCTATCATACTGTGCCCTTCATCCTGCTTCTTCTCTTCATTATCTATCACCCCTCTATCATACTTTGCCCTTCATCCTACTTCTTCTCTCCTTTATCTATCTCCCATCTATCCTACTTTGCCCTTCATCCTACTTCTCTCCTTTATCTATATTCCCTCTATCATACTTTGCCCTTCATCCTACTTCTTCTCTCCTTTATCTATCTCCCCTCTATCATACTTTGCCCTTCATCCTACTTCTTCTCTCCTTTATCTATCTCCCCTCTATCATACTGTGCCCTTCATCCTGCGTTTTCTCTTCTTTATCTATCTCCCCTCTATCATACTGTGCCCTTCATCCTGCGTTTTCTCTTCATTATCTATCACCCCTCTATCATACTTTGCCCTTCATCCTACTTCTTCTCTCCTTTATCTATCTCCCCTCTATCATACTGTGCCCTTCATCCTGCGTTTTCTCTTCATTATCTATCACCCCTCTATCATACTTTGCCCTTCATCCTACTTCTTCTCTCCTTTATCTATCTCCCCTCTATTATACTTTGCCCTTCATCCTACTTCTTCTCTTCTTTATCTATATCCCCTCTATCATACTGTGCCCTTCATCCTGCTTCTTCTCTCCTTTATCTATCTCCCCTCTATTATACTTTGCCCTTCATCCTACTTCTTCTCTCCTTTATCTATATCCCCTCTATCATACTGTGCCCTTCATCCTGCTTCTTCTCTCCTTTATCTATCTCCCCTCTATCATACTTTGCCCTTCATCCTACTTCTTCTCTCCTTTATCTATATCCCCTCTATCATACTGTGCCCTTCATCCTGCTTCTTCTCTCCTTTATCTATCTCCCCTCTATCATACTTTGCCCTTCATCCTACTTCTTCTCTCCTTTATCTATCTCCCCTCTATCATACTGTGCCCTTCATCCTGCTTCTTCTCTCCTTTATCTATCCCCCATCTATCCTACTTTGCCCTTCATCCTACTTCTTCTCTCCTTTATCTATCTCCCCTCTATCATACTTTGCCCTTCATCCTGCGTTTTCTCTTCTTTATCTATCTCCCCTCTATCATACTGTGCCCTTCATCCTGCGTTTTCTCTTCATTATCTATCTCCCCTCTATCATACTTTGCCCTTCATCCTACTTCTTCTCTTCATTATCTATCACCCCTCTATCATACTTTGCCCTTCATCCTACTTCTTCTCTCCTTTATCTATCTCCCATCTATCCTACTTTGCCCTTCATCCTACTTCTTCTCTCCTTTATCTATATTCCCTCTATCATACTTTGCCCTTCATCCTACTTCTTCTCTCCTTTATCTATCTCCCCTCTATCATACTTTGCCCTTCATCCTACTTCTTCTCTCCTTTATCTATCTCCCCTCTATCATACTGTGCCCTTCATCCTGCGTTTTCTCTTCTTTATCTATCTCCCCTCTATCATACTGTGCCCTTCATCCTGCGTTTTCTCTTCATTATCTATCTCCCCTCTATCATACTTTGCCCTTCATCCTACTTCTTCTCTCCTTTATCTATCTCCCCTCTATCATACTGTGCCCTTCATCCTACTTCTTCTTTCCTTTATCTATCTCCCCTCTATCATACTGTGACCTTCATCCTGCGTTTTCTCTTCATTATCTATCACCCCTCTATCATACTTTGCCCTTCATCCTACTTCTTCTCTCCTTTATCTATCTCCCCTCTATCATACTGTGCCCTTCATCCTGCGTTTTCTCTTCATTATCTATCTCCCCTCTATCATACTTTGCCCTTCATCCTACTTTTTCTCTCCTTTATCTATCTCCCCTCTATCATACTGTGCCCTTCATCCTGCGTTTTCTCTCCTTTATCTATCTCCCTTCTATCATACTTTGCCCTTCATCCTGCATTTTCTCTCCTTTATCTATCTCCCCTCTATCATACTGTGCCCTTCATCCTACTTCTTCTTTCCTTTATCTATCTCCCCTCTATCATACTGTGCCCTTCATCCTGCGTTTTCTCTTCATTATCTATCTCCCCTCTATCATACTTTGCCCTTCATCCTACTTCTTCTCTCCTTTATCTATCTCCCCTCTATCATACTGTGCCCTTCATCCTACTTCTTCTCTCCTTTATCTATCTCCCCTCTATCATACTGTGCCCTTCATCCTGCGTTTTCTCTTCATTATCTATCACCCCTCTATCATACTTTGCCCTTCATCCTACTTCTTCTCTCCTTTATCTATCTCCCATCTATCCTACTTTGCCCTTCATCCTACTTCTTCTCTCCTTTATCTATATCCCCTCTATCATACTTTGCCCTTCATCCTACTTCTTCTCTCCTTTATCTATCTCCCCTCTATCATACTTTGCCCTTCATCCTGCGTTTTCTCTTCTTTATCTATCTCCCCTCTATCATACTGTGCCCTTCATCCTGCGTTTTCTCTTCATTATCTATCTCCCCTCTATCATACTGTGCCCTTCATCCTGCGTTTTCTCTTCATTATCTATCTCCCCTCTATCATACTTTGCCCTTCATCCTACTTTTTCTCTCCTTTATCTATCTCCCCTCTATCATACTGTGCCCTTCATCCTGCGTTTTCTCTCCTTTATCTATCTCCCTTCTATCATACTTTGCCCTACATCCTGCGTTTTCTCTCCTTTACCTATCTCCCCTCTATCATACTGTGCCCTTCATCCTACTTCTTCTCTCCTTTACCTATCTCCCCTCTATCATACTTTGCCCTTCATCCTGCATTTTCTCTCCTTTATCTATCTCCCCTCTATCATACTGTGCCCTTCATCCTACTTCTTCTTTCCTTTATCTATCTCCCCTCTATCATACTGTGCCCTTCATCCTACTTTTTCTCTCATTTACCTATCTCCCCTCTATCATACTGTGCCCTTCATCTGGCTTTTTCTCCCCTTCACTTTCTTTGTGCAGGGAGGAATGCACCAGTCTGGACTGCCACATAGGGATTTTTTAATTTAATATTTTTTTTTAAATTTCTTTTGTGGCAGAGAAGTGGGGAATGGCAGACGGCCAGAACAATTGATGTCACGGATCTTATACGGCCCTGCGGCCAGACGTTCCCCCATAGATAGTAAAGAAAAAGGGACCAGTTTGGCTATTCGTAAGATTTAGTTTAAAACAAATCCTGTGGGAAAACAATGCTGAAGAAGGTGACAATGCAGAGGCCTTATATGTAGATATACATGATGACAAAGAGAACTCAATGCCTTTATAAACATAATGCAATTAGTTATGCAAATATAAGAAACAGCAAATGAACATCCAGTCCTCATTATGGGTAAATACCCATGTATAAATAAGGATACTGAGACTAGTAGTTCTGACAAAGAAAGAAAATGTTAACTCTAAAAGAAAACTGCCCAAGTGGTAGAATACCCAACTAGAGTGGGGAAATATTATAATGGTCTTAATTCTAATAATACAGATATTATATTTAATGTAAAGATTCAGAGGTAGTTAGGAAATAGTAATTATACCATGGTATAATCAGTGGTCAAAATGGGGTGTATAATAGTGTTACATGCCTTCAATGTAACACTATTATATTCCATTCACTTACATTCCCATGTAAGATTATCTTGCACAAAAACAAAAAATACATACTAGAAAAGAAAGAATTTTGAACAACTTGGATAGGCATTAAAGCTGATTGACTGGGTTACTGTTCTTTCACAGAAAAACACAGATAACAAATGGGACACTATTTTTGAATAATTATTGTGTGTCAGGCATATACTTTATGGCAAAAAGTTCTCTCTAAATATAAAGAGACTAAGGTGGCTAAATAAGAAAGTATAAAAACCCTACAGGAATTTAAGATCGTATTTAAGATCATTAGTGAAATATAAAGCTATATAACAAGACAAGGAAAAGAGATATCAGGCAAGCAAAGACAGTCACTTAAAAACAATTGCAAGACTAGCTCCATAAGTTTTCTAATATATAAAAAGAGCAACACATTAAAAGATAATAACATATGAACACTAAACGATGAAGAAGGCAAGTAAATGAGATAAAGAAAATGCATTCGCAGTAGATATTTTGATCTGTGTATAGAAAGACGGAAGCATGTTGTGCCACAATATTTGTGCACACTATTATGTATCATTTATCTAGCTTAGGAGGAAGTATATTTACATCTAAACAAGATTAAGATTGATAAAGAACCTTGCTCAGATGGTATCCATCAGCATGTGCTGAAGAAACTAATTTCTGTTGTAGATAAAGCACTATTTATTTTTGTTGAACTCTTGCATAAAGGGATCAGTGCTATATAGAGTTTGTATGTTCTCCCCATGTTTACATGGGTTTCCTCCGGGTGCTCCAGTTTCCTCCCACACTCCAAAAAACATACTAGCAGGTTAGTTGACTGCTATTCAAATGATCTTAGTCTCTCTTCCAGTGTGGGTGTGTGTGTGTTAGGAATTTAGACTGTAAGCTCCAATGAGCAGGGACTGATGTGAGTTCTCTGTACAGCGCTGTGGAATTAGTGGCGCTATATAAATAGATGATAATTTAAAAATGAAGCAAAATCAAACACGAGAATGTAGCAGTGAGTCTGACATTAGTGGTGGGTAAAATATTTGCGATAACATCCAGAAATATTGTACTGAAAATAAACTACAGCCTTTTAAGGCACTGGTTATGCCAATCTAAATTCATTCATCTCTATTACAAAGCAAGTTGTAAACTGGATCTTGGCAATGCAGTAGAAGTGATTTATTTGGATTTTGCCAAACCATTTGATAAAGTTCTAAATATTAAATTAGACCACAAGACAAATGTACTGGACTAACGGAAAATATGTACATATGTAAATAACTGCTTGAGCATTAAGAAGTAGAGAGTTGTTAATAACAGAACATATTCACATTGGACTAAAGTTATTAATTAGGCCCCTAAGAGATCAGTGCTTGGCCCTGCTCCTTTGTCTTTATTAATGATATTATAGAAGGTCTAGGAACATTAATTGGTCTGTTTAACAAACTGCAATAGATTGGCTATTTTAGTTTTTTTACATCAACAATTTTTATTTAGAGTTTTCAAAGCATATGGGGGGGTGCAGGAAGCAAGAGGGAGAGTTAAACAGTGGGGTTACATGGTGGGGACCCCCATTGCGGAAGGACTTAAATTATGAAGGGGTTAACACAGGAGAATTCAGAGATTTCTCCTGCATTAACCTATTTTTTTTTGTTACCGCAGTCCCCATAGAACTGTATGGCGACTGTGATGTTTAGCGACTTACCATTAAGCATTGTTTTTTTTCTGTAGACTAACTCCATCTCAGGATAGCATTAGATTACATGTCCCTATGGGGTCCATTAAAGCCAAAACATGATCCCACATCAGGTCAAATCCAATGCACATGATTATTAAAATAATCCTTCCCCACAAAATTAAATGTTTCTGCCCTTCCGTGAAAAACTAAGTTTGCTCCTGCTCCTAGTCCAAATTTACCCCAACTCTTCCAATCAGCTGGTGCAAACTTTGGAACCGAGATGCAGACCATGGTGGCCCAGAAATCCATACACTCGCCTATGGTGCATTAGTGCATAAGTAGGAGCACGACATCCAAGGTCGTAAGTAAATATTTGTTGGCTCCATAACATGATTCTGGAAGGACCCCATGTATTGTCCAATGGGTCTATATATGAACCTATAAAGAGGTTTAAATGTCCTGAAAACTGCAGTTTTCAGGATTGGGGATTGCCGCATTTGCAAGTTTCAAGGCTATTTATTAATAGAGGATCACAGAGATCTGCTGCAGTCCCAGCCTCTTCAATCACAAATCCAGTACCCATAGGCTCGGCCCCAATATCTAACGCCATCTGAAGCTGGTGTTAGCTGTTATAACTTATAGGGAGGGTATTGCAGGAGAGGGATCTTCGGATCCCTACCCAGCAGGCTTTGTGCTTCTCCTATCGCGAATTTAGGCAGGCCATTAAGCACCTGTTAGTGACTGTGATTATTTTACTATAGATTATTCGCTGGGACAGACTCCCAGCTAATCAATTTGAATAATGTGCCATGTTAATATATTTCTTATCATTGCGAAAAGAAATAAAAAATATTGTGAGCAATTTGCGATTGTTTCATTATTGGGGGCTTATTTATGACCAATCACATACACATGGGGCTTTTGAGAGGGAAAGTAGGCCACGCTAGCTGCAGTTGACATCACAAAAGAGGACTAATACCAAGGTTTTACACTTATGTGATTCTTAAATGACCCTAACTATCAGCTTGTGGTCAATGTTCACCCATATTTGTAGTCCAGTTTGCCAGAAGCCAATTAACCTACTGGTTTTTGGACTGTGGTAGGAAACCGGATCACCCGGAGGAAACCCACACAAACACAGGGAGAACATACAACCACCCCTATGTTTCTCCCTGTGCTGTAAGACAGCAATGCTAACCACTGTGCCACCATGCTGCCAATAAATAGTGGACACGAGTCACACCTGACACCCATACTGGATCAACCTATTGTGTCCCAGATTTCCATAATTTTAGGAATGCTGGCAGCTGTGTCATTATTATGTTTAATTTCCCCTAAAATATAATATATACTACCCCCTGATATAACCTATATATTAAACACAATGAAGGTGAAATAATGGTGCTATAATTCAAATAATATCTTAATTGCTTAAACTTATATACTCCACTTTTAACAGTTTTCAAGCAATCTCCAGGAAATAGCACAACAGCGACCAACCTTTAATACACCCCTTGTTCAGTCAGGTTATAAAGATCTGTAGAAAATAGAAAAGGAGCCAGTGTAGTATTTTCCAAGTGCGACATAATGCATCAAAGAGCCAAGTGAACTTGTAGCAAGTGTGTAAAACAATCAGGCTTATCAGTCAGATCTGGATTTCTTTACTGTTGCTCCTTTTATTTCAGTCTCAGAATTTCAAAGAGGTAAAAAAAGGACTACATTGTATGTATGTATGTATGTATGTATGTATGTGTGTATGTATTTATGTATGTATGTATGTATGTATGTATGTGTATATATATATATATATATATATATATATATATATATATATATGTGTGTGTGTGTGTGTGTGTATATATATATATATATATATATATATATATATATATATGGGTGTGTGTGTGTGTGTGTGTATATATATATATATATATATATATATATATTTATTAGAATTTTGACAATAAAAAATGTGGATTTTATTTTATTATTAAAAATTTACTATATATACACTATACTTGCTATGGGTCCACTTGGAGCTTTGATACTTTATATCATACTTGTAAAATACTACACTATTGGGTGCTTGTATCTTTTCTATTTTCCACATAACCTGTATATATTTAGGAATTACCTTATCTATCTATAATCTCTCAGTAACAAAATAATGCATACAAAGGTGAAGAGAAACAGAAGATATTATGAGACTTGAAGGAAACCTAGTTCAAATTCCAGAGTCAGTATCTTGTGAGCTCATCTTTACCCCCTAGTGTCCCAGGTACTAAAAAGGGATTGGGCAGGTAATGAAAATGGAAACAGTGTCAGACAAAGTCCTGTACTCACACAAACACAATACTGTAATACTGAATGTGCTATACAATAATAATAAATAGCTTTCCTGAGGTAAACATCATACATACACACAATACATGCATCATTGTTTGTGCAGTGCTGTGCACTGTGCAGATTAATATAAGTGCTTCAATCTGTAGCTCATGGTGCAGTCAACTAAACATTGAATATCTGACTTTACATTACACAGTGTTTGTCCCCATGCACATACTTCTAGATCATGGCTGTACCCTTATTTCTGTCAGTAAAATGATTGCAAGAAAAATATATTGTTATAAAAATAAGTAATTTATCAGGTAAATATTCCTTTCAATGTTTCCTGTGACTTGAGAAGACAAATGGCTCATGATTCATTACTCAATACAAAACCTTGTATAACACCAAATGCCATGTATAACATCTTCCTATACTCTTCTTCCAATGTCACATATAACTATTCCATTTATTAATTAACAAGTATTCTGTATATAACTACGTTAAAGCATCTAGCAGGGTATTGGAGTAACTAAACACTTTTTCCTGAGAATTAAGCTCTCCACTAATGACACAGTATACTCACTGTTGCACTTGTAGAAGTGGGGTCTTTGACATAGTGACCAGTCTCTGCTTGAAGTGGGGGATCCAACGTCTTGATTGACACATTAGAAGATGGTTTTGACTTTATACAGCCCATCCTGATAAGAGTAACCACATAGGATGGGGACACAGAGAAGAAATCGGGGAGAGGCAGAGAGGAGTACAGGGGAAAGGTAAGCGTGTAGATCCCAGGGGTCAGAGAAGTATTGCCTGCTGTATGAACATTGATGCTGACACTTATCCAAAACAGACAGGGATCACTCTCCCCGATGCTGCTACAGAACCTTGTACTGTCTGGGCTGGATACATTCAATAGGAGAATTGATGATAGATCACATTACATAGTGTCAGCGTTTAGAGAAATGCAGGGCAAATATGTCACATTTGTGGGAATAGGCTGAACTTCCCTTTTCAAGAGAAACATTTGCATGAAATAGCTTCCGTAACAAAAATGCAGAACTTGGAGGGTAAGTGACAAAGAGAAACAAACTCCCAGTGACTGAGAGCAGGGCAGATTAACTGTGACAGTCTGTCTCTCTGAGTGAGACTTGGAGAGACATACTACTGAGTGTGACTGAGAGGAACTGACAGAGAGAGAGAAAGAGAGAGAGACTGAGTGTGACTTAGAGAGACATACTTACTGAGCGTGACTGAGAGATTGGCCGCCTGTGATAGAGAGAGAAGGAAATACTGAAAGTGACAATTAGAGGGGCAGACTTACAGTGACTTAAAGGGGCAGACTGTAATTGGTAAAGGGCACACTGAATTAGTCTTAAATCTATTGCTTGACAACTTGAAGAATAAAATGGTAAACTCCCAGCTGATAGATAAAGTGTGACAGACATAGAGTAACAGTGATGCTACTAGGGACAGAAAAGTTCTGCGGAGGTCCTAAAGAACCAAAACACAGCCACAATGAACAAAGACTATCTCATCAGTTGCGTTTTATGATAAGCTGCTGAGAGAGGTGTCATTGTTCACAAGAAGTGGAGGGTGTCAGGAATGTTAGTAGAAAGACATACCTCACAACTGACAGCTGACTCTCTCGCTGCCCACAGGAAAAGAGGAACCAGAGAAAAGATTATCAGCAGGAAACACAAACAGTGCAAATATAGCTACTACATAATATAACCAACACACACACACATATCATGGGCTGGGGGCATCTGCTCCCCGGCCGGTCCCATAGTGGGCTACTTTGGACTGGGTCACTGGGCTACCTGCATTTTTTCCCCTTTAAAATATTCCTAATAGGCTGCAGAGTCGAGTGTCACCCCTGGGCTAAAATTCGGCAGCCAGCCACTGACACACATAAAAGGCAATGACTAATGTTTATACACCTTCTTGCACAAAATGTAATGTTCTATGGGGGGTATTCAATTGTTAGCGTTAACGCTAACAAACGAGCGCTCAAAAAATCTTACCGTTAATACGGTAATTACTCGCGGAATTTCAGCTCGCTGAGCGGCGAGCTGAAATTCCGCGAGTAAACTACCGTATTAACGGTTTTCGCGCGCAATATTACCATATAAACGGTAATATTTTTTGAGCGCTCGTTTTTCAGCGTTAACGCTGACAATTGAATACGCCCCTATGAATTGTATTTTTTTGTAAAATATTTTAGATCTCGCATTTCCTTTGAATTTAAAAGGATTTATTATTTTGAACCCATGGTTAGTTTTTAACCCGTGACTATTTTTGTACATGAGTAAAACAAATAAATTAAACATTAGTTAAATTAGTGCTATTATAGCATACTAAATTGTTTCAAAGAATGCTTTTAAATATATATATATATATTTATTTTTACAATCAGATCTCCACATATATAAGATAAATGAGGAATACTGAATCCGTTAAGTCTGTGTTGAATGATGACTGTCCATGTAGATGGTGTTCTTTCCACTTAAATATACATTTTGGATGATAATGTTATATTTATACTGTAACCTTCTCCTCATCAGCCTCCCCACTCCCAGCCATGAAGGGCTGGAGAGAGGTACAATAATGAGTGTCTGCAGGCAGCATTGAAGCATGGTGGAGGTTCCTTGCAAGTTTGGGGCTGCATTTCAGCAAATTGGGGATTTGGTCAGGATTTATGGTGCCCTCAGTACTTAGAAATACAGGCAGGTACTTATTCATCATGCAATACCATCAGGGAGGCGTCTGATTGGCTCCAACGTTATTCTGCAGCAGGACAACAACCCCAAGCATACAGCCAATGTCAGTAAGAACTATCTGCAGCGTAAAGAAGAACAAGGAGTCCTGGTTGTGATGATATGGCCCCCACAGAGCCCTGATCTCAACATCATCGAGTCTGACTGGGATTACATGAAGAGACAGAAGGAATTGAGCAAGCCTACATCCATAGAAGATCTGTAGTTAGTTCTCCAAGATGTTTGGAACCAGTGTCGGACTGGGGCATGAAGGGCCCACCGGGGAATGCAACACTAGGGGCCCACCAAAGGAGGTGTGGTCAGCCATCATAGAGGCGGAACCAGACACTAGAGGGGGAGTGGTCAGTCCACGAAAGACAGCTAGCACCTTTGTGTAGTGAAACTACAAGCCCCAGCATGCTTTGCCAATATATAGCAGCTTATTGCTGTAAGGGTATGCTGGGACTTGTAGTTTCACAACACCTGGAGTACCACAGGTTAGCCAAGCCTGCACTAGACTCAGAACATTTGACAGACTGTCCTACCTGTTGTTGTCACTTTTACCTCCTGTGGCTGCTGGTTTCTTTAGTTGCGGCTTGTATGGATCCAGGAATGTTGAGGGCCCTATTTGGAAAAAATAATGGGTACATTTAGAAATGCCAACCATCCCTGCCATTAAATCAACAGCACCCACATTCAATTATAGACCCAAACCACCTCAGCATTAAAGGTCCCATCACCCACTCCCACATAGTAGTGCCCCCAAAACAATGCTATGCCACACGGTAGTGCCCACAATGTTACGCCACGCAAGTGTCCCCGATTCATATTATGCCTGCAATAGTCCCCTCAATTCACACACATTATATATATATATATATATATATATATATATATATATATATATATTGATTGAGAACAGATGTAATGGGAGACCCCATATACTTTTTACGATGAGCGCTACCTTAGTACTTTCTGGTAAAAATAAAAAGAAGGTGAAGAGGGTGATGCTGCCACTATTCCCAGGGGGTAGAGTATCCTGACAGTACTCAAAAAAATGAAAATTTACAGGGTTTTATGGGATGGGCGCAAATCAGGGGGGAAGTGGGACACACAAGGATACAAACATACGCACCTATTTGGACTGTAATGTGTATCTAATACTGGGTGTGTGTAATGATCCACAAAGCTAAATTAATATCAAAACCAATACTAATAACATTGTAATCCAGTGTTATCAAGATAAAAAACTGTAATACATAAATGATTTTTTAGCACAAACAATATAAACAACTGGTTAAAGTATACTTACCCAAAAGTTGATTGATGCAGCCTCTCTGATCTTCTCCCTTCAGCGGCGCGGGAACATCAGCTGACAGGGTAAGTGGGCGGGTCACATGATCGCAGCTGCGATCGCATGTGAAAGGTGAAAGATGACTGGCTGTCAGTGATAGCCAGTCATCCGCAGCAGCGGGGATGCCGGAGAGGAATGCGAGCACCCTGGTGTGAACAACGGGCCTCCAGGTAAGCTCCGCCCACATCTAAAAGGGGGTGTGGCCGTAAGGTAGCCGGGCCTACCGGTAATTTTACCTGTAGTCCTGTGGGCCAGTCCGACGCTGTTTGGAACAACCTCCCTGCTGAGTTCCTTCAAAAACTGTGTGCAAGTGTACCCAGAAGAACTGATGCATTGATGCTGTTTTGAAGGCAAAGGGTGGTCACAACAAATATTGATTTGATTTAGATTTCTCCTCTGTTTTTTCATTTTGTTAATTGATTAAAAAATAAACTATTAACAATTCTACTTTTGAAAACATTCGTGCTTTACAGCATTCTTTCCATACCGCCTAAAACTTTTGCACAGTACTGTATATAATGCATAGCTGCACAGTATTTAGGACAGATATACACACTGCATGGCTGCACGGTATTCAGTACAGATATACAGATATAAAGGGGTGGCGAGAGGTGGTGGTGGGGGGGGGTACAAATTACCCATGCCCAGGGACCCACTGAAGCTCTATAGCTTAAAAAGGAAAAGATAAAGTACTTTTTTTTTGCTCGCAAATGGGGGGTGGCTGTGGGAATTGGTGGCATTACTGTGGCATAAAATGTATTGGGGGCATTACTGTGGCATAAAGTGAATTGGGGGCACTTATGTGAGGCATAAAAGGAATTGGGGGGCAACTGTGTGGCATATTTTGATTTGGGGCCTGTGTGGCATATTTTGAATTGGGGCAACTGTGTGGCATATTTTGAATTGGGGCAACTATGTGGAATATTTTGATTTGGAGGCAACTGTGTGGCATACTTTATTGGGGGAACAACTATGTGGCATAATAAGGATTGTGGGCACAACTATGTGGCATAATATGGATATTGGTGATTTATGTGTGGCATAAAATGAATTGGGAGTATTACTGTGGCATAATATGAACTGAGGGTATTACTGTGGCATAATATGAACTGGGGGCACTATTGTATGGCATAACATGAACATTTATTTGTTGGTCCCAATACTATTAATATTATCATGATATTAGTGTGATAAAATAAGAAATAATTAAATATATAATATTTATACACACACACACACACACAGTGGTCGAATTGGAAATTTAGTAGTGGCGGTACGAAAAATGTAAGTGGACTGAATGTTAAGGTTTTACAATCAAAGCAGTAAAAGAATTGGCGTTATGGCTTACCACCGTATACAGAACACTTCGGCACACAGGCCCGGCGCTCCCATTAGGCAACCTTAGGCAGTTGCCTAGGGCGCCGGGACCTGCAGGGCGCCACTGAGGCTTGTGAGAGAATTGCAGCGCCGTCCTCTTCAGTGTGATGCGCAGGCTGCCCGGCGCATCTCACACATGATCACTGACGTTAGTCATGTGATAGTCTGTCCGGCGGCGCCTGTCTTCAGGTTCATACTGTCTGTGACAGACAGTGTGAATAAAGTTCCTACCCAATGCCCCCCTCTCCTCCCCTCCCCTCCCAGCAATCACTGCTCTGCTGAGCCATTAAAGGAGAGCCTCCCTGCATCTGCTGACCAGCCTCAAAAACGGTGAGTATATTTAATTTTAATTTTTATTGTAGTATTAATTTTTATTTTTTAAAAAAAAAGGGATACCCAAAGGTAAAATTATAAAGTGTGGAGCGAAAAAAAAAATGTTGGGGGTGGGATTTCATTATTATTTTGCACTTTATGCTCTATCTTAGATTTAAAAACTATGCTGGATAAAATAATTATTTTATTGCACCTCATGATCTATATTTGACTTGCTGCAAGTCAAAAATAGAGTATGACGTGCCAATAAAATAATTATTTTATCCACCATAGTTTTTAAATCTAAGATAGAGCATAAAGTGCAAAATAATCATTTTTCTCCCACATAGTTTGACAAATAAATATAGAGCATGAGGTGGCAAATAGTCATTTTTCAATGGTATAAAAATGACTATTTGCCACGTCATACTCTATATTTGATTTGCAAACTATGCGGTGGAAAAATGACTATTATTTGGCACTTCATGCTATATATTTGATTTAAACACTATGGTGGATAAAATAATTATTTTATTGGCACCTCATGCTCTATATTTGACTTGCAATCTATGGGGTACAATTTCTACACCATAGTTTGCAAGTGACGCAGAGGGGGTCCAGTGGTGTGATTCAGAGGGGGGTGCAGTGGTGTGATTCAGAGGGGGGTGCAGTGGTGTGATGCAGGTGTCCTGAAATCTAACACCTGGATACCTCCCCTCTAGAAATCCTGTGTCTGCAGTGGAGTCTGGACAGTGTTCTGCATCAAACATCACGGCATCTGGACCGCTGGAGAAGGTAAGGCTAATTTTTATTTTTTTTAAACACAAATGCACACAGTCGAGTAGGTAAGGGTCTGTGAGGAAGGTATTTGGTGTGTTCGCGAGGAAGGGGGGGAGGGGGCGGTATCTTGAAATTTTGCCTAGAGCGCCGAGAACCCTAGCACCGGCCCTGTCGGCACATTTTATATATATATATATATATATACACACACACACACACACGCTACTGGCACACCTGGACTTGAAGACATTTTTGCCGGCGCACTGATAGAAAAAGGTTGCCGACCTCTGCAGTACAGATATATTTACACTACATGGCTGCACAGTATTCAGTACAGATATATACTGCATGCCTGCACTGTATTTGTAATGTATACAGTAGATCATGTACAAGTAAAATGGCAATTCCATGTCAAAGAGATATTGTGGTTTTTTTAACTTGACATCTAGAGATTGACATCTGTGTGCTCTCAACAATCATTACTGTAACTGCCAGTGTGCAATGAGTTCTTTTTAATCTTGTGGTAGTACTATTACGTTTTGTGCAGATAAGATCTACAAGTTATTTTCTCTGGTGAGTGCACCTGCCATACAAAAATATCTGTGACTGTGTCCGAAACCTGGGTCTCTTGAGGAATTTTCATTTTTCGATCTAATATAAAGAGATGGCTTTATGTTGTGGGATGATTTTAGAATAGGACCAGTCCACCAAACCAAGTTACAGCTATATCTGTGTCTTGTGGCAGAAACTTCTGTACACTTTGTGTGTCGCTTAAGAAGATTGTTTTAGACATGTCCAGCGGGTAGACGCAGAGCTGGATTAAGGCTCTGGGGGGCCCGGGGCACTTTAGACAGGGGGGCCCCTATGATGTAACATGGTTATTATTTTAGACAAATAGACAGGCCATACTGTGTGCACTACAGTTAGGTGCACACAGTTCTGCCTTCACGAACAGTACAGTGTGAAGCCGGACGTATCTCCCACCTGTCCTTGCAGTAGGACCAAATCCTGACTAAGTCAGATAGTCACCCAAATTCTGGACTGCCCACCATATTTAAGACAGTTGGCAGACGGTCCTGCTCTCTCCTATCTGTTCTTGTCATTTTTACCACCTGTGGCTGCTGCTGTCTTTAGTTGCTTCTTGTCTGGATCCTGAAATGTTGGGGGCTCTGTTTGAAACAAAAAATGGGTACATGTAATTTAGAAAACTCCAACCAGCCCCGGCATTAAAACAATAGTATTCCCATGTAATATATAAACCTATTTCCCTCACTCCAAACAGCCCCAGCAATAAATTAAATAGCATTTACGTTTAAAAAAACACAACCATTTCCCACAACCATTCCAGGCATTAAAATATTCATATTCACATTTAATAAATAGACCTAATTTTCCCCAAACAGCTCCACATTCATTTATTATCTCCTAAACCACCCCAGCATTAAATTAAAGATCCAATCACCCCATCTTAAATTGATAGACCCACTATTAAATTAAAATGCCTCACCATCACCCCACAAATAAATTAGCGCCCATTAAATTATTAGCCCTCACCTGCAATCCACCATTAAATGAATAGCCTCCCACATTAAATTAAGAACCCCCCTTCCCTCACACATTTAATTACCATACTCCCCCACACATTATATGAACATACTAACCCCCTCACACACACACACATTATATTTACATACTGCCGCCCCTCACACACATATTATATTAACATACTACACCAACTTTGTTCCATCAGTGCGCTGTGCGGTCTTCTTTCTCTTCACACATGGGATGGCACCTGTCATGTGATATGCGTCTCACCTGACACCAATAGCAGGCCACACATAGAGGAAGGGGGAGGGGTGACCGATCGTAAGGATCCGCGGCCATTGATAGAAGGTGGTTGCGGAGGTGGGGCCAGTCACCAAGTAATAAATATATATATATATATATATATATATATATATATATATTTCTAATTAAAGCTGTAATATAAGTGGCTGGCTTCAGCAATAACTTTCATAGTGATCAATATAGAATAAAATTGCGCAGAACCACAAATGAAAGATGCATATATGATACCAGTTTATGCAAATCAAATCAAATTATAAAGGTATAGAGACAAAAATACAGCATAAATAATAAAACAACATTTGATCAGATATGACCACTATCGATCAATACCAAAAAGGTCTGTCCAGAACCAAAGTTCATATACAATGCGTCCTTCATATAAAACAGTCATCCAATATCATTGTTCAAACAAAGCACCAACTGTATCAAATAACTTCAACAGTAAATCTCAAAAGACAATTAGCAATTCCCATTGAAGTTTCATAATGTAATCAGAAGTTAGTCATAAACTTGCAGGGATGGTAAAAGCACAGTACAGAGACAGATATAGTTTATGCACAGAATCCTTGTATTGATATAGACTCATGTTTCCTGGCCTCCGCTCTAGCTTAGCTTGTCCCCAAAAGAGGTTTGGCTCCCCCGTATAAGTCCTCCATTTCCTCCCCATATATATGGTGGGTGGTGTTCTGTTGGGTTCAGCGGGGAGAGAGGTAATTCTGGGTATTGCGCAAACTCGCGCATGTGCAGTAAACTACGCAATCTAATACTCGACAAAGAAAAAAGTGCAGCAATCAGGTTTCAAAGCCCGCATGGGCTGAACGTTGGCCCTACGGAGATCATAGTGGAGTATATCAATTACAACACCCTACCAGAAGAGGTCACCGAGCAGAGACTCTGTGCAGAGGATGGCTTCCCGGCCGAGGTCATGGAACAGTCTATAATCATCACCGCGACCACCATACCTATAGGCGAGTGTGAAACGTGATCATCTGGCGGGTCTCCGCCCCCATCAGCTTATTTATTACATTGGTGCATTGGGGCTTCTGTCAGGGGGGCCCTACAGCCACACAAGCAGGAGAGGAATAAGATCACCAAATTACAAGTGATCCGATCAGTGTCCGGCCGGCAGGG